>NC_081166.1:177500-182500 GCF_012432095.1 Onychostoma macrolepis | reverse complement strand
AGTTTTGAGAGAGAACGCGTCGCTGCCCGACTCCGCCTCCGACAGACAGAAGCTGCCGACCTGAAGAAGAGGAGGAGCGTTGTCAGTCACAGAAACGCTTCAGAGCATCAGCGGATCGTCTGAGCGAGCGTCTCACCGTATCGCTGGCCAGCCGCGGCAGATAGCGCTGCTTCTGCTCCTCCGAGCCCAGGTTCATCAGCAGCGTGTTTATGAGCGTGTTCTGAATGTCGCACAGCACCGACACCGACGGGTCCACCTTCGCCAGCTCCTCGATCACCAGGATGGAGGAGAAGAAGGAGGAGCCTGTGCCTCCGTACTCCGCTCCGATCTCGATCCCCATCAGCTGACACACACACACACACACACACACACAGAAATGATTAAATGAAACCATTAGAAGAAGCAGGTGTGTCTGTGATCAGTGTTGTGCTGAGATACTCACGCCCTGCTCGAACAGAGCGCTGATCACGCCCGCATCCATCACTGAATCCTCATCCATCTTGGAGACAAACGGGGCGATGCGCTCCTGGGCAAATTTCTTCACTAGTAAAGAGAAGAAGAACGTTAATGCGGTCTGAGTGTTTCTGGACTCAGGTGTGTCTCGTGAGCTGCGTCTCACCTGCGTCTCTCATCATGCTCTCCTCCTCTGAGAAGCTCTGCAGCGGCGGAAAAGCAGGTCTGATCGCGTCATGATGAGCTTCTGCTGCTGCGGCGTGCGAACACAGGAGCCTGACCGCAGCGCGCGAACGAGACAGAGAGCCGCATACCTGCAACACGCCAGACAAACACCAGATAAACATCAGACAAACACACCAAACAAACATCAGACAAACACACCAAACAAACATCAGACAAACACACCAGACAAACACCAGACAAACATCAGACAAATATCAGACAAACAACAGATAAACACCAGACAAACACACCAAACAAACATCAGACAAACATGCCAGACAAACATGCCAGACAAACATCAGACAAACACCAGACAAACACGCCAGACAAACACCAGATAAACATCAGACAAATATCAGACAAACAACAGATAAACACCAGACAAACACACCAAACAAACATCAGACAAACACACCAAACAAACATCAGACAAACACACCAGACAAACACCAGACAAACACGCCAGACAAACACGCCAGACAAAAACCAGACAAACACGCCAGACAAACACCAGACAAACACGCCAGACAAACACCAGACAAACATCAGACAAACATCAGACAAACATCAGACAAACATGCCAGACAAACATCAGACAAACACGCCAGACAAACACCAGACAAACATCAGACAAACACGCCAGACAAACACCAGACAAACACGCCAGACAAACATCAGACAAACACGCCAGACAAACATCAGACAAACACCAGACAAACATCAGACAAACACCAGACAAACATCAGACAAACACCAGACAAACATCAGACAAACACCAGACAAACATCAGACAAACACCAGACAAACACCAGACAAACATCAGACAAACACCAGACAAACACGCCAGACAAACACCAGACAAACATCAGACAAACACGCCAGACAAACATCAGACAAACACGCCAGACAAACACGCCAGACAAACACCAGATAAACACCAGACAAACACCAGACAAACACGCCAGACAAACATCAGACAAACATCAGACAAACATGCCAGACAAACATCAGACAAACATCAGACAAACACCAAACAAACATCAGACAAACATCAGACAAACATCAGACAAACATGCCAGACAAACATCAAACAAACATCAGACAAACACGCCAGACAAACACCAGACAAACATCAGACAAACACGCCAGACAAACACCAGACAAACATCAGACAAACACCAGACAAACATCAGACAAACACGCCAGACAAACACCAGACAAACATCAGACAAACACGCCAGACAAACACCAGACAAACACCAGACAAACATCAGACAAACACCAGACAAACATCAGACAAACATCAGACAAACATCAGACAAACATGCCAGACAAACATGCCAGACAAACATCAGACAAACATGCCAGACAAACATCAGACAAACACCAGACAAACACACCAAACAAACATCAGACAAACACGCCAGACAAACACCAGACAAACATCAGACAAACATCAGACAAACACGCCAGACAAACACCAGACAAACATCAGACAAACACCAGACAAACACGCCAGACAAACACCAGACAAACATGCCAGACAAACATGCCAGACAAACATCAGACAAACATGCCAGACAAACATCAGACAAACATCAGACAAACACCAGACAAACACCAAACAAACATCAGACAAACATCAGACAAACATGCCAGACAAACATCAGACAAACATCAAACAAACATCAGACAAACACGCCAGACAAACACCAGACAAACATCAGACAAACACGCCAGACAAACACCAGACAAACATCAGACAAACATCAGACAAACACGCCAGACAAACACCAGACAAACATCAGACAAACACGCCAGACAAACACCAGACAAACACCAGACAAACACCAGACAAACATCAGACAAACATCAGACAAACATGCCAGACAAACATCAGACAAACATGCCAGACAAACATCAGACAAACACCAGACAAACACACCAAACAAACATCAGACAAACACGCCAGACAAACACCAGACAAACATCAGACAAACACACCAAACAAACATCAGACAAACACGCCAGACAAACACCAGACAAACATCAGACAAACACCAGACAAACACCAGACAAACATCAGACAAACACCAGACAAACATCAGACAAACACGCCAGACAAACACCAGACAAACACCAGACAAACATCAGACAAACACCAGACAAACACCAGACAAACACCAGACAAACACGCCAGACAAACACCAGACAAACACCAGACAAACACCAGACAAACACATGCACTGTTACACACAGGACTACAGCCTCTATATGCCTCAGTGTTTCCTGGACTGGGGTTTGTGAGCTGATAAAGAGCTTATAATTAATTAAATTATAAAATTGTAAATATAAAAACTAGCCAAAAAATATTGTATTTTTTTTTATCTGCATGTGACCAATTATTGTCATCAGAGAACGGTGAATGTATAAATGATTGAAATATTAACTCTGAATCTCAGTTGGACTTCATGTAAATGTTTCAGAAGGAACTGGTTCTGCTGATGAAGAGCTGAGTGACTGACAGACAGAATCAAAACAAACCACCATCAACACCAGAGGAGCCCGTCACATTCAGATGACTTTCAGAGACAAACTCTAATTATCTGCTTTCAGTCGGTCTAATCCATGACAGTCAGCAATGCATATGACGCACAAGCATGAATCATGTTTGAGAATAAGATCATCTCTCGTCTGAATATTACGCTTCGTTATAATAATCTATTCCTGTCTGTCCTGTAGTTTGTTATGAAATGTTCCGCTGGCGCATGCGTCACAAATCTGTTCATTTAATCTCAGTCAGGTGCCACTCATCTACACTCGGTGTCAGACGTGTTTAACGCTATAGTTTAATATCACGCGTGTTGTCTGTAGTTTATTCTCACCTGTCGCAGCATTCCGAACGCGGGCGCCATTACGGCTCTGCGTCACAGTGAAAAGTGTCCGGATGGAACGAGCTCCAGCGCTGACCGGAAGCAGCACACACACATTTACAGCTAAACACTCACAAAGTAATGTTTCTAGAAATGATCTCTGATGACATCCGTGAATTAGTATCGTATTGTCTGCGTTCCTTTTCGTTCGAAACGTGTTTCTTACTAATTGAAAGGAAACTCAAGAATCTGAGAAATGTATTTAATAATGCATTATGATATTGACATACAGAGACAAACCATCCAAAGATTGTATTTATAATATCACTTGTTCTCTTTTATTCATTTGAATCTTCTGTAAGTATATATTTTAAATATATCGGCTCAGAGTGAATTTATTGACTCTTTAAACCTCATGAATCAAAAATATTAATATTCAAATTTTTTATTCTTTGAATCTCAGCATCAGAGGCACATTTAATTATGAGAAATAGTAATAGTGACTTACCAAACTCTAATACTAATAATTCATTTTCAATTTAATAATGATCAGTCTGTCACTAACCAGACAAATGAAGGACTTCTGCGATTCATTAATCATGTGAATTTAATATACAGAACTGCAATCTCTGTCAAGAAAAACAATCAATATCACAAACTCTTCATGAATCTCTAAATGAAAATCAGCGACTGCAAGAACGAGTCGAGGACAGATGCATTTACAGAAAATATATTGAGAAATCTTATGTACAATCAGAAGTCCATCAGAAAGACTTGATCAGAGTTTGATTGATTATCAGGAGTCCAGCAGTCATCCGTCAGTCATGTGTTTGCACACGATCTCATGCGAGCGTCGCTGGAACGCCGCAGACACGGCCATCAGCAGCTTCTCCATATCCACCGGCTCCTCTGGGAAAACTGAGACGCGATGAAGAACGTCCTTCTTCAGCTCCTGCAGGAACGCCGTCTTCAGCTCAATCAGCGCTTTAGCCAGAGCCTTCTGCGCGTCTGGAGACGCCTGTCCTTCTGTGACGAGACACAGCGGCAATTAAATACAACAGCTGTATACAGCGACATAATCAGTGCCGAGTCTGATCTCTGTACCGCGAGCTGAAGCCACCGCCTGAGAAACCAGTCGTCTGCACGTCTGATCCGCCTGATGAAGAACGCTGGACGCACAAATCCGTCTGTCAGCCTCCTAAAACAGAGAGAGAGGTCAGTGAGAGGCGAAGGCTTTCCGCAGTCTGCCAAATGCGGCTATCATTAGCATTTAAAGGGACATGCACCGAAACGGCTCGCTGTGAACAGAGCTGTTTTTGGCAGGGTAAAAAAGGTGTTGTTTTATAATAACATTGAGAAATTTTAACCAAAGTATGTTATAGACTTTTCATTAAGACCCTAAAGAATCATATCAACTTGTGTAAAACGGCCATCCGATGACCCCTTTAA
>NC_081166.1:170000-172500 GCF_012432095.1 Onychostoma macrolepis | reverse complement strand
GTAAAGTCATCAGATCCGCGGAGCTCCAGTGTTTTACTGACGCTGGCGACTCACCCGTGTATCATATCCTCCTAACCCTAACCCTAACCTTGACCTTAACCCTAACCCTAACCTTGACCTTAACCCTAACCCTAACAGGACCGAAGATGCGGAGAAAACACAGAAAGCAGCTCCTGAAGCTTCATCTGAACTCCGGAGGAAGCGACAGACCAAAAGCAGCCGGACTCTGGAGGACTGGCTGCTAAAGAAGCCCAGCGTGACCCAGAGCTGCTCTCATCCCGAACCCGAGCAGAACCCACAGAACCGGGAGACCGCGGATCTGATCCCCGCTCCTCCGCGAACCGCAGCCGCGTCTGACGGAGAGCAAAGCCCGTTAACCTCCGCGAACGAACCCAGACGCGCCGCTCCAGAACCTGCCGCGAACACAGCGACGCGCAGAATCACGCACTTCTTCACGACAGCGCCGCGCGGAGGAAGGTGAGAGAACCGACGCCGCAGAACGCGCATGCGCTGAACGCTAACGACCGGCGTCACGTTACGTAATTAATATTCATGAGACCTGACGCCGCCCTGAGCCTCTGGCCGTGTCTCAAACGGAAGGCTGCATCCTCCGGAGGTCGCATACGTCATAAAGAAGATCTTATTTTAGAATATTAACAGTTATACATTTGATCATTATTCTTAGTTAAGTGTAAATTCTCGTGAATATAATGCTCAGTTAACTGAAATAAACCAGGCTTGATGAGGTATGCAGCCTTCCGTTTGAGACACGGCCTCTAAAACAGGGGTCACCAAACGTGTTCCTGGAGGGCCGGTGTCCAGCAGAGTTTCCTCCAACTCTAATCAAACACACCTGAAGCAGCTAATCGAGGTCTTGCTTGGTTTACTGGAAACGTCCAGGCAGGTGTGTCGAGGCGAGCTGGACTCTGCTGGACACCGGCCCCAGAACCGACTGCGTGACCCCTGCTCTAAAGAGTCGTATTTGCATATAGGGTTAGGCCTAATAATTATACTTTTATGATAACAATGCTAGAGTGCCTGTGGGAAATGTAGTTTTTAATCTGTACTATTTCTGCATCCGTGGCAACTATTAAATGATTCAGACGCCGCTGATTGAGTTTCCTCTGAACTCACGCGCGCGAGATTAATCTGGTCTCACACCGAAAGTGGAAGTGAAGAAAACGAAAGTGATTTCTGACACTCGGAAACTTCGCGTTCGTTACCGAGCGTGTTCCGTTCTGAGGCTGGTGTGGATGGACGCGGATCAGGCACCGGAAGCACCGGAAGCACCGGGCTCGGCTCTGGTTCTGGTGTCCGTCGCGCTGTTCGTCGTCTTCTGTCCGCTCGCGCTGCTGAGAGCCGCCGCGGTGCGTATCACACACACAGCCTCCGGAGGATCAACCCGAGAAATGCTCATCTAGACTCGGTGCTGGGGAGTAATAGTTACATCCAACTAAATTACGTAGTTTAATTACAAAATAAATGTCATTTTAATCAGTTACAGTTACCGAGAAGCATATGTAATTAAATTACAGTTACTTATGAAAATGTTAATGTTTACAAAAGGGTGTTACATCTGAATATTTCCACACACATCCACATAAAGATTTAATTGATTTCTTTCATAAACGCATTGACTGCTTTACAATATGAGACAGCAGTGTTTCAGGAGTTTATGACACGGAATGATTATTCAATAACTGTTTTATTTCCTGTTTGGTTTTGTATGCTTTATTTTTTAGGATGAACTGTTAGATGGCAGTGTCTATGCCAAGATTTGATTTAGAAAACAGCATTATAGCTACTAAACTATTTCTTGTTCTAGTTTTGAATCTGTATTTAACCTCAGAACGATCTCGAAGCAAGTCTGTTTTTGTGCTGGCTGTGCTTCAAAATTAACTTCTTATAATCTTAATTAAAGTGATGAATGATTCTGAAAGTCTGGCAGTAATCAGTGTTGTTACTGTAGTTTAATCTGCGTTACATGTTTGAAAATGATTAACAGTTGAATACATTAGAAATTTAGAAAAGTAATCAGTTACTTTAATGAAGTAATTGAAACAGTTACACTAGTTGCTACATTTTAAACAGGGTAACTTCAAGTACCCTCCCCAGCACTGGTTAGTCTCTGTAGACCCTTCAGTGTCGTGGTCAGTGCTGAGCGCCGGTCAGAATGATGCTGATGTTGTTGTAGAACGTGACGCAGCTCTGTGGGATGCTGAAGCTGCGTCTCTCCGTCTGGAGGATCAGGTGCACCGAGAGGAGCCGCTCGTTCCTCAGACGCTTTCGCAGATCTTCAGCGTGAGTTTGACGGATGTGATCCGAGTTAAAGCTGCTGTGAACGATTGCTAATATCATGACACGCATGACTGAGAAAGTAGGAGTGGCCACTCTCTCGAGGGCGTGGTCTTTCTGTTAGAGTCCAGTCTGAGGTGGTTTGCTGGTCTAAGCCTGTTTGTTCTGCTGTGTTCTGTTGGCCAGACCACTGTCAAACCGTCAG
>NC_081166.1:162500-165000 GCF_012432095.1 Onychostoma macrolepis | reverse complement strand
ATTACTGATAATGCCATTCGGAAAAAGAATTAAACAATTCATAAGATATATTTTAAATGATTTTATTTTGTAAAGGTTCACTTAAAAAGTTGACCGTTGAATTGAAGAAGTAATGACCGTTTCTCAGCGTCGCTGACCTTTAGAAATGAATGACATTTAAATGAATACTCAGGAATACTAGTATCTGTCCTGCTTCCTCTTTAATACGTCACCTGATCACAGGTGAATGTGGGCGGGCATATGCTAATGAGCTTGTGATGCCAATATTGTGCTGATTAGTTTCAGTAAATTAGACTGTATATTTTCAGAGTACTTTACCTCAAATCAAAACTATTCTTAATCTTTTGAGCCCTTTAAGAGAGGAAATCTCCAGATGCCAAAGAAAAAAACATGATGCCAATTTGAGCTCTTATAAGCGCAGGATGGGTCTGCTGTCAGAAGCTGATAAATATCACGCGGCCTGTCCTCCTCCTTTAGTTTATATTGCTTATTGTGCAGAGAAGCTGATGGACAGTTAAGTGTTTGTTTCTGTTTTCATTGTTTAACTCTAACCTTTACCTGCCAAACCTCTGTCAGCCTCAGCGGCGGATTGCTAATTATGTTCGTTTGTGCAGTAACGAGATCGTTCCTTTACTCGGATGTTTTATGAAAGGTTCTCTATGTTTCGCGTTTGACGGCGACTGAAGATGTTTTGATTGACAGGTTCAGTTTGACGGACAGCAGGAGAGGGCGGGGCCGTGTGAGTTTGATTGACAGCTTCTGATTGTTTGTTTTCTCTCTGAACATGGCAGCGAGTCGGACGCACTTCACAGCATGTTAATTGCTGCAGGCAGACTCCGAGCGTTATGAACAGAGCTGAGGTCAGGAGAGATCTGCTGTGTGTTTTGTTGATTTGAAGCCTCAGCTGGCTGCTGTCCCGCTCTCCGGTTTTACGATATCACCGTTATTTATGACCTTCCTCTGCTGTTCTTTTCAGGTTGTCGTACAAATGTGTCCCGAGCTGGACCCGTTTGAGGACACCCGTCCTCATCTGCATTTGTTCCAGGACGTCTTTTAATCAGACGAGAAACCTCAGAGACCTTGATGAAATTGCCCTTTAGATTGATCATCTTGACACTGCCATCGTAAATAAGAGCGGAGTAACCATCATCTATGATAGACTGACGCTGTGTGTGTGTGTGTGTGTGTGTGTGTGTGTGCGTGTCATAAACTGCTGATTGGGTGTTTGAGTCTGGAGAGCGATGGACCCGTGGCCGTGTGATTTTACAGGCGTTTGTTTTCCTGTTGTGTGATGGTTTGGTCGGACAGCTTTGAAGAGCGCCTGCATTTCTTCTGCTCGTTAGTGTCAAACTGTAAAAGCTCTGAAGGTCCGTCTTGACAAAATGAATTTCAGCTTGTCATGGTTCGTCTGTAAATGAGAATAAAAATGCAGACGAAGTAGCTGTGTGTGTTTGTGTCTGCAGAGCAGGAAAGATCAGCCTCCGATCGGAAATAAAGTCATCTTCCGTCTCTTGATTGATCCGCAGTTAGAGCTGAATCAGTAGCTGTGTGTCCATGCACCTAGTTTTATGCACATTTTGAAATAACTCATAAAGAAATGCTGGATGGAAACGCCAAGATGCGCATAAAAAAACATATGCGCACAACTGAGTAGGATAAACTTTGTATAAATAAATTCCATGTTTTAATAAATTCCTCTATGCGCATCTAAAAAGTCATGTGAGTTTGCTGTGAGACGGGATAACCTGACTAGCAGCGGACCGATCGCGTTCACAGCATCTGTGTGTTGTTTTGGTCGTTCTGCAAAGTCTGTCGTCAAAGTATTTCTGTATAATTGTCTTAAACGACTGTGTTCCCAATCAGCAGCATCCGCAAGTAATTTATCATATATGAAAATGATTATATTCAGTGGCTTCTCCTGGTTTTCTTAGTGATATTTAGTGCCAGTTTATCAGGACTTGATGATTTTGTTCTCTTTGACTCGTTGGATAGAAACAGTGGTTTATTCGCAGATGTTTTATGCGATATGCCAGTTTTGCACACAAGTTAAATATGAATCTTTGTATGGAAACATAGCTAGTGTCTTTCTTTGTCTGTTTCATTCTCTAGTGTTTAAGGGATGTGAAAACAGGACACAACCAGACGCTGTCCGAGACGCAGAAGCTCTCAGTAACGGAGAGTTTATCTGGGCTCTGCTGTGAAACAGAACGGTGTATGTTACGAGAAACGGTTTCTGAATGTAAATGTGTGTCTCATGTGAACTTACACTAAACCATAGAATGCATCTCAGTTCAGTCTGCTAGACTTGCTTATGTTTGTTGTGCTTTTGCACTTTCTAGCTTCACATGGTTTTTCTTCTAAGATGAGACGTGTGTGATTGAGAATCAGTGAGGAGTTGGTCACAGACAGCAGAGATGGGGATCTGTGAGCGATTTATAAGAGATTCTTCACGTGTTTAATGTGTGTTTGCTCCATGCCAGGGCTGGGTTCAGCAGAAAGA
>NC_081166.1:0-157500 GCF_012432095.1 Onychostoma macrolepis | reverse complement strand
CGGCCGGCCTGCGGATGACGTGAGGCTGATCTGATGATGTTCGCTAATGATCCTGAGACCAGTGTTTCAGATGAGTCTGATGCCCCAAACGCTTCACAATGACTGTTTTCAAACAGGTTTCCTGAACACTCGCCCCGTCCTCAGTCTTCAGGACAAAACAATACTGAAAAAGATGGGGATTCAGGCTGAAAAGGTGATGCGATCGAACAGCACTCAGCGTAGAGTGAGAGCGCACTCTTTATAACGCAGCGAACATGTCCCAGCGTGTGGAAGTGTTTAAAACACTAAAATCATTAGAAGCGCTGATCGCGTGTCTCTGATGAGAAGAGGAAGCGTGGCTGTTGCTGGTTACTGTACGATGATTGAAATCACGAAATGGCTTTAAACAATTAGTGAATAACCTGCAGAACGTGATGTTTTCTAAAACAGTGTTCTGACAGCGACGACGAGCTCGTTAGCCAGGGTTCAAAGTCCAAAAAATCTGTTCCTCGTCAGCTGCTCAGTCACACTTTTATCAGTTTTTACAAGCAAACATCTTCCTAAATTCATAACGAGAATTATTTATAAATCTGCTGTCAACAAAAAGAAGCACTGAGATCTTCTGCAGGTTTCCGCCAAAATAAAAGCTCCGTCAACATTCATAAATGATAGAATTATAATTTTACTGTTCTTCTGTAAAGTACAATAAGAAATAAGACTATGATGATGATAATTGCTACAGCTCTATTAATACATCTAATAATACGTTTACATTTATGCATTTAGCAGACGCTTTTATCCAAAGTGACTTACAGTGCATTCAGGCTATACATTTATCTTTATTTTTTTATCGGTATGTGTTCCCTGGGAATTGAACCCACGACCTTTTGTGCTGCTAACGCAATGCTCTACCACTGAGCCACACGAACACTTTTCAAAAGAAGTCTCTTCTGCTCAG
This sequence comes from Onychostoma macrolepis, assembly GCF_012432095.1. NCBI lineage: Eukaryota > Metazoa > Chordata > Actinopteri > Cypriniformes > Cyprinidae > Onychostoma > Onychostoma macrolepis. The sequence continues at coordinate 156,563 of NC_081166.1, read as the reverse complement.
CAAGGCTGCATTTATTTGTACAGTAAAAATACAAAGACAGTAATGGGAAATATTATTAGAATTTTAAATGACTGTTTTCTATCTGTTCAACTGTAATTGATTTCTGTGATGCAGCTGTATTTTCAGCATCATTACTCCAGTCTTCAGCGTCACATGATCTTCAGAAATCATAATAATATGCTGATTTGCTGCTCAAAGTGTTCAGTTTTCCTTTTTTGTCTTTAGCCAATCACGCCTGATTCAAGAAGGGGGTCTCAAAAATGGCCATTAAAAATTATTATTTTACTAACTTATTAATTTTAAGTTAAATTGTGCTTTGTTGGTATAATGTCTGCTAGAATGTTAAAAAATGTTCACTGTTTAAAAAAAAAAAGTGTTTTTAAAATGATTTGTAATTGATTTTTGCCCTGCGAATAGTAAGACGGAAGTAATGGTGTTGTGATGTTAACAGGTGCAGAGCAGTTCAGCAGATACTCGGGATACTCGGACAGCTTCCGCTGGGAAGGAGACGGTGATGACCAGACGCCGAGGTGCGGATCAGTACAGCTCTGAGTGTTTGCTGCTGTGTTTCTCAGACGCTGATGCTGTGTTCGTGTGTGTGTGTGTGTGTGTGTGTCTGCAGGGACGAGTGGCAGCGCAGGTGCACTGAGATCGTGGCTATAGACGCCCTGCATTACAGACAATTCTTGGAGCAGTTTCACCCTGAAAACATGAGCAGAGAGCTCAACAAGGTCCTGACACATCATCATAAACCTCTTACGCTGAGGCCTGAGCTAGCCTCCTGTAATCCTGTGACTCGGTTAGCAGCTGGTAAACCGGTCCGGGTTAGTTGCTGTGCTGGGTTTGTGCATTATTAATGCGAGCGGATGAGCAGGAGGGCGTCTGTTTCTGCTCTTTGATGTGGCACTTTGATCACTCGCTTTACTGGAAACTTTAATTGGCGTTTAATTTCTAACCTCATGAATGACGACTCCAGATTTGTATTGTTGTGTACAAACAGACTGAAGCATTCATGAATGAGCTGTTCGTTAAGATTAAAGAGTGAACGAATCACTGATGCCTGAGGGACAGTAATAAAAATAATAATACAGTTCCTTAAGATTACAGTGAAGATGTTGAGGACTGATCTGCTGGCTCGTAGATCAGGGTTAGTGTGAGGGTTGGTTGGTTAGGTTAGGGACGGGTTAGTTAGTGTTATCTGCTCACTGATAGCCTCTGTGCGTCCCATCAGGCCTTCTGCGGGTTCGTTCGTCCCGGAGTCCAGACGGAGAATCTGTCGGCCGTCGCGACGGGGAACTGGGGCTGCGGAGCCTTCGGCGGAGACAAGCGTCTCAAAGGTACGATGAGATCTGAAAAACCTGAAATACAGTTATCATATGAACATCACTAAACTCTGTTCCACTCATTCACCCAGAGAACAGCGTCCGTCTCTTCTGGTGATCTGTTCATCATCAGAGTGAAAATAAAACACTCTGCCAGTCACTGACGCCTTCACACACTCTGCTCCTCTTCCTCAGACCGAGAAGCAAAGAGAGGGATGAAGAGTGTTTGGGATGAGATATGATTGTGTTTTGTTGTGTTAACGTGTGCGTGTGTGTGTGTGTGTGTGTGTGTGTGTGTGTGTGTAGCTCTGCTGCAGATGATGGCGGCTGCGGAGGCGGAGAGAGATCTGGTGTACTTCACGTTTGGTGACGCAGATCTGGTCAAAGACGTCCTTCACATACACAAACTCATCACAGACACACATGCCACCGTGGGTAAGAGAGACACACACACACACACACACACACACACACACACACACACACACACACACATGTTCGTTTTTGTGAAAAGTGGGGACTCTCCATAGGCGTAATGGTTTTTATACTGTACTTACTGTATGTGCTATTGTCCTACACCAACCCTACACCTAAACCTACCCCTTACAGGAGACTGTGCATTTCAACTTTCCCCAAAAAACCTCATTCTGAGTGATTTATAAGCGTTTTGAAAAGTGGGGACATGGGTCAATGTCCTGAGATGCCACCTTCACCTTGTAATACCTGCCATACCCTCGTCATTATACACATCTATGTCCTGACTTTTCACACACACACACACACACACACACACACACACACACACACTCTCTTCTGGAATCACGTGTTGTTTGTGCAGTGTGTCCATCAGTCTCTGTTGTTTCCTGTAGGATCTGTCTTCAGGCTGTTGCTGCAGTATTATGAGTGTGTGTGTAAGAAAACTACAAGAAGCAAACCTCAGGAAACACTTTACGGCTTCCTCTCTAAGCACCTCTGACCTCTGACCCCAGCGGCTCGGACACGCGTGGCTGTCTTCTGTTCTCAGACGTTGCTGTATGTGCCTCAATAAATCTGTTTTAAATGTCTGTGGGCTGTTTGTGGTGTTTCCGTGTGCGGCTGGCCCGGGGCGGATGAAAGCGTGGCCCCGCTGGGCTCCGTATCGACCGGGCCGCTCGTGAACACAGTCTTTGTAGCGTACGGATTTCAAACGCACATCTGCGCTCGGGCGTGCCGCCGGGTTTCTCTCTCTTCTGCTCCCTGAATGAGTTTGACCTTTGAGACGACGAGCTCAGCTCAGCCACAGAAACAGACGGCTTCAGTCATCACCTCTTCAAGAGTTCCTTACACACACAATTAATGACGTCTTTTTACAATAGAATATCATCTGTGGTTCCAGTCGGTTTGCCTGAAGAACTCGAGACTATATCTGAATCTTTGTATGCCGTGTAAGCTTTTGTGTAAACGAAGACATAAGTGTGATAAAGATGTTTATTTTTTTACATCTGTGCTGGATTAGAAAATGTGTTAATGACATTTTCATGGCAGCCTTCATGCATCAGTCATTCAGTTCTACAATTTCATTCAAAATCAGTTAAACAAATGATGTGGATTTAATGCTGCATGACATCTAGTTCTGTAATGTTTTATCCGGCACATGTTTTTATTAAACAAAATAAATTCAATTAAAACCCCTATTGTGATTAAAATTCCCGTTATGAACTGTGTAACTAGTCAGCTAAGCAAAATTAAAAGAATGAATTGTGCAATAATTCAAGAATTATGAAATACACACGGCTTCGTCTTCACAGACTCACATGCACACTCAGAGATTTAGAAATATTCACAAATAGAGACGTATTACAATCCATGGATTGTTAGTGAATGTCCACAGACAGACTGTTGATGACACTGAAGACGATCCGTGTTTCTCTGATGAACACTAACGAGCTGAGACGCCTCTCTTGCTGTGTGACTTCACTATATTAGAGATGCAATGATATGAAAATTTCTTATCACGATTATAGTGACCTAAATTATCACGGTTATCAGTATTATCACGGTATTGTTCAAATGTGCTGGAAATGTTCAAAAAGTACTCGCGCATAAATTGTTTCACCAAGTTTTATATTTAAAATCAACAAATAAAATGACTTTTTGTTTGCATAAACTAAAACGATAACATTATCAATGATGTCCAGATTTTAAATGACATGACTGACAGCAGTTTATCTAATAGCATGCACGAAATGTTCAAATAACACTTTGAAAAGGTTTCATAAAATGGTAAATCTCACATTTCAGCCTTTAAACAAAGAAAAGGGTTAAGGCAAAATTATAATTAATTTATAAATGATTACATGTATTTTATCTGCTCCATAAATAATTCTAGATATCTGAATTGTCTAAATGTGTAGAATCCACATAAGCTCAGAATTTACAGCAGGGCATGCAGATCCTGCACAGACTGAATGTGAATGTAAATCCAGTCTCTGACAGCAGGTGGCGCTGATGAAGCAGCAGAATTACAGATGTTTCTCTAAACCTCTGCCTCAAAGCAGTATTGTGATTAAAACACTACTTTATTAGGGATTACATTGAGCAAAGATGAAAACAAAATGCCATCGAATCTTTTCCGAAGACAGTCAGAACCTTAAGAATATTACTCACAATATTCATTCATATATTCATTTGTATAATTCTCTTAGCACTCCTTTAAAACCTCTCAGCTCTCACAAAATGAACTTAAAACTTTGCTTTATGCTGGATAGTTTTTATTTATCCTGAGTTGTTCAAATCACGGTAATTGAATACAGTTTTAATGATATTTAAAATATAAAACGGTAATACTAACCGTGGGGAATTTTATCATGATTTATCATCAAGCCGGTAATCGTTCCATCCCTACACTGTATGAACTAGCTCAGATCACTTCCTTCGCTACATCACTGTATTTAACGGGATTGTGGAAAAACATAACACAGATAAATTACAGATACAGCTTTAATGAAAGTTAATAAGTGTGTGTGAACAGAAGAGGAGTGACACCGTATTGAACCGCAGTGTGAACGGGTTTGTGTTTGTTTCTGGTTTACCATCTGCTTTATTTCCACACTCGTCCGTCTCTGCCTTTCTCTGGCTCTGAGTTCAAAGCAGCAGCTGTTTGTGCATTTTGTGGGGTTTTGGTCCTTGATCATGTTAAAGATGAGTTTGATTAAATCTGCACATCTGCTCGGTAACGACACGTGAGAAAGGGTTCCTGTGAGCTACTGAGCACGACAGCACTGGAACAGGCATTGTGGGTAATATAGACGTGATGTCAGGCAAAACAAGCTGTCAGTGTGTGACAGAAGAGGCTCGCAGTGCTGCTCCATGACCAGACGTCAGAAAACACGCACCTGCGGGCCTCACGGTGCAGCTCCGCGATCAGGCCCTCTGTCCATCAGCAGCAGCTCCAGGCTCTTGAAGCCACAGCGCACCGCTCGTTACTGAGCTGTCAGACTTAACGACCCGCCGGGAGGAGGTCAGTCGCTTCAGGCCCCGTTTCTGCACAATACAGGATCCAGAGAAAAGGACTGTGCGGATCTTTCCTCATGTAACCTGAGGAAACAAAACACACTGCAGTATAGTGAAGGTAAAACCATGATATCCAGATGATTGCCATGCAGCTATTTGCATAAAGAATACCAAAGAAAGTGCATGTGATACGGTATTATCACAGTCAAACTCAAATACCTTGTTTGTTCTGTGTGTTTGCTCTGTGTTGTCAGTGCTGTATGGATTCTCTCCGCACTGACTGTCGTGAATTATTGTGCATCGTTTAATAAGTGATTCCTCTCTCTTGTATCTTTACTGATAATCATGTTTTTCTCATCTTCTGAGGGCCTCGGGACGACATACATTCATTTCCTTTCATCAGACAAACAGACAAAGAGATTTTCAAATGGATGCTGAAGATCTGCTGGGAATTCTGATTCCTGAAGGGCAGAAATACCCGATGAATTTAATTTCTTCATTTTGCATTAATTCAGTTTCTGCTGCATTTGAAGTGCAAATGTGAGTCTGAACGCAAGAGTCTCTTCAGGTCATACGGCTGAAAATAGACTGCAGATCTGCTTCATTACTGCCTTCATAAGAACTGGAATGATTCCATTTATCTGATTATTTTCACAGCAGTAAGTCTTGCGTGTTTGCACCTGGTCAGGACCGGCTTTGGCTTCAGCAGCTGAGATGAAGTAATGAAGGGAAGCTGGAGCTCATTACTGGTTCCTCATGAGTTTCGTCTCGCAGGTCAGTGATTCTCACTGTTCAATGGTTTTGTGTCACAGTAACTGCTGACAAACAGAAGCTAGATGTGCGTTGGCTGCAGTAAATCGCAGTCGGAGACGCTTGTGAAACTCAACATGACGTGACACCCGGTTCACACTGTAGATGACTGAATGGATGGATGTCGGTAAGCAAACAGATGCAAGAAGGAACGGTCTGTTATCTCATTAGTGTGTCAGAGCTGAGACCCGGACAGACAGAGAGAGGTCAGCGAGGCCCTTCGCTCCTCAGACGGCTCGCTCTGGAAGCTGATTGACCGACTGTGTGCTTTCAGGAGTGTTTTAACGGTTCGTAAATGAAGGGCATAAATGCAGCACACTAAGCAGTCATCGTGTCTTGTATTCGCACGGCTGAACCTCCTGTGAAGATGTTAACCACACAAAACCGCTCCGATTCCTCGAGATCCTGACGTCATCTGTGAGTTCGTTTGGAGACGGAGAGAATCTCGCAGAGAGAAAGCTTTACTCTGTGGCTCCATGAGAAATCTGATAGACTTTACATGCAGATCATATGAAACGCCTGAGATCTGACTGTTAGAATCATTAATTAGAGAATGTGTGATTTATTCTTTGTTCGGGTCTCTCACTAGCGCTGGGAAAACAAAACCGATCCTGTTTTTATTTTCATGATGTCCAGCTCTGTTATTCACAGTTAACTTGTGAATCGCTGTCAGATACTCAAATGCTATCATCCAGCTCTAATCTGCTGAATGCATAAAGATATGAACATCTTATGAACATTACACATGAGGATTTTCTGTAGAGCTGCTTTGAAACCTTGTGCATTGAGAAAAGAGCGACACAAATAAAACTGAATTGACCTGAGAGACTGAATCTGAAACAACAAAAGATGAGTTTTGGTGATGCACCAAAGCAGTTAAAGTTAGTATTATTCAAGCTGTAAAGTTGTTCTTCAGCCACGTCTGAACTGATTGCACTGTTTTATGTATAGTTATTTTCTATTCTTAACTATTTTAAATACATTTTTAAATCATTTTAAAAGTTTTTAAGTTCCTTGTTTTTATTGTTGTGATTATTTTATTTTGTAAATATTTGAATTCCTTTTAAGTAAAGCACTTTTAATTACCATTGTGTATGAAATGTGCTATATGAATAAACTTGCCTTGCCTTGTTATTTTACGCCTTTAGGCATCATGGCAACAGAGGTTAGTAAAAGTCAAGTATATTGTTTGTCTCGTATTGTTGAGGCCCGTATCTGCTGGCGTTCATAACCAGACTCCGTGTTCCTCGTCTGATCCGATCCGGGAGACCCCGTCTGTCCAGCAAACGGCCCGCGGCTCGCGTCATAAATCAGGCCTGCGGTGCTGGAACCCTTTGCTGGATACACGTAAATTGCTTATTGATCTAAAATCAACAGATATGCTGCTTTCTGCCTGCAGTCTGCATCTGTTCATGAACTTCAGTTTCCCAGAAGAAATCAGTTTGTATGAAGTGCTGGAGATTTCACTGTGCACTGATGCAGAAGTACAGAGTAGATCTCGTGTTCTGTCTGATATAGTCTGCTTTACACAGGCTAAACTGTGAGGAAGATGTTTTTATTGTTGTGTTGAACCGCTGGCTGTGTTGTGATCCGGCCGTCGCATTAGGGTTGATATAAAGTCGGAGACGGCCGGCAGACAGCTGAATGAAAACACAGCTGACCTTTAACTCTAACAGCCTTGAACAGAAGCAGCTCAATATTGATTTAATGCGTCAGATTTTACTATGATGAATAGCACATGTAATCAAATATATCAACAGTGTGTGACCATTTCTAACCCGTTTATCTCATAAAGCGGCCTGAAGAGGTCTGGACCCGTCCACATAAAACAATTGTTACAACTCTCGCTTTACTCGATTGTTGGTCATTCGTGAGTTATGGTTTGATGGTGTTTGTTGTCTGTTTTCTGTTCATCTCTATCATCTCTGCCTTCATTCAGTTCAGTTTTTAGCGTAAGGAGATGAAATGCATGAGTGTTATTGTTCCCGCAGCTCTCACTGTGCTGTAGGTTTGAGTAAATGGTTCTGCAGACGTTTGAGACTCGTTACTCTACAGTTTGGGAGTCCAGCGCTTCATTAGGGAGAATGACGGAGCTCCTCCGACTCGCCGTGTTTTCAGTATCATTAGCAAATGCTTCTCAGTTCCTCGGCCAATTAGACTCTTAAAACCGTGTGTGAGAGGAAGACGGCTACTGACATCTTGCTCAGAAATGCCAGCACGGTCATTATGAGAAGCACTTTATAATAAAAACATTTTCTGCTCTTCTCTTTAATTGAAAGATTTTAGGAACGAGGGAACAGTGCTGTCGCATTGGGAATCATTTTATCTTTGAGAATGTCAGGAGCTGAAATACTTCATGTGCTTCATTCATCAAATCTCCCTGTTTTAGGAGATTATTTAGTGGTTTTCATGTTGATCAGTTTCATCAGTGGAATAAAGTTTAAACTGACAGACACTGAATAAATGCTGATCTTCAGCGGGAAAGAGTTTAACAGAAGCAGTTGATCTGAATATGGATGCATGCGTATCAGAAATGGCAGGAGTTTTGCTGAAATCGCCAGCTGACGTCTGATTGGCTGCTGCGCGTCTGCAAACATACTGCGTTCATTTGATAAACTATACTAGACATCCGTGACTAATGTTCTGCTTTATTTTCTGAGTTATAGTTGTGAACTAATCAAGACTTGTTCACTTTGGATGGATCACAAATGAAATCAGACGTTTGCACTAATGTCTTCCTGTCCAGCTGGTTTCTTCTTCCTGTCAGTGAGAATCAGACTGACTGAAGTTTGCCGTTATGTGTGTGGAACACAAGAGGTGAAGTTTAGCAGTTTCTTCATGCTGATCACTTCCAGACAATGAAAGTAGAACCAATGATCACTGATGTCTCAAAAGTGTGACTATATGAGTATGTGTGTGTGTGTGTGTTCCTGGTAAACCCTACGTTATGGGGACAAATGTCCCCACAAAGATGGCAATATCTGAAATCCTTGTCCTTTTGGGGGCATTTTTGGTCCCCATGAGGAAACGAGCTTATAAATCATACAGAATGAGTTTTTTTTGAAAATCTAAAAATGCAGAAAGTTTTCTGTGAGGGGTAGGTTTAGATGTAGGGTGATATAAAATACCGTTGTACAGTATAAAAAGCATTATGTCTATGGAGAGACCCCGTAAACCATGGAAACCTAACATGCATGTTGGTGCATCTGCAGCTTCTTTCTTCAGACTGTGAGCATTCTCTGGCTCACTCTGTTTGGCTCTCATTTGCACAGGCCTTCATCAGTAATGCAATAAAATCCAGTTTATTTACTTATAATTTATTTCTTTATTTATATTTCATACAACATAATTTACTGACACAACACACTAACATAAAGTAACATACAGTGGCAAACAAATAAATTATACATGAGTAAAATGCATAGAACTTCCAAAAATACATTTTATAAGCAATCATGAAGACATTTATTCATCTGACAGATAATCATGAGACAGTAAAAAATGAATGCAGCAGACATCATTGCATACTATAAGTAGGTTCAACAAAAACCCAAGACAGTATTTACTCACAAACATCTGTTCCTGTGAGTCAGGAGTTATACTGATGATGATTATTAGTGCATATATCTCTAGTGCAAATATCTACATCACAGCGTTAACTTATTGCACTTTAACTGAATTTATTGCACATTTTTAAATATATATTTAAAATCCTTATGTTTATGATGTTTGAGCACACAAAATACACATATATCCACTCTAATAAACACAGTGCATCTAAACAAGTATTTCTACACGCAGTCTGTGCTTTCACACAGATATTCACATTCATATGCAGTTATTTTAAGATTAAGTTCTTTAAATGCATCATTTCGTGAAGTATGTAAAGTTTATGTATATTTACGTGTATCTTTTACTAGTTGTGGAGATTTTAGCAATATTACTTTTACTTAAAGTGTGCTTTTACAGACTACACACTAACAAGTATGTAAGCTTATAAATACATACATAACTAGTTTAAAAGTATAGTTATCTAAATATGTTAACATGCTAATATTGTTATATATCTATTTATGTATAAATACATGGCAGTATATTGTATATGTATGTAACGGACACACACACACACACACACACACACACTCCTCTCCGGTCAGAGAGGTTTCTATTCTAAAAGCAGCGCAACAGTTTACAGTACTGGTTATTGTTGCTATGAAAATATCAAAGCGTGATGCAGTTATTTTGGTGTGTTCCTGTGATCGGTTTGTTTAGTGCACAGGATCCTCATGTCCTGCAGTCCCTCGTTCAGCGCTTTCACAAACAGCCCACAACAAGTCTCCTGACTCTCTCTGAAGCTGGACACACAGAACAGCACGTGATCCGGCTGCGGGTTATAACACACGCCATAACCATCAGGAACTACCGGACCATAGCAGCAGAACATCTCCTCTGCGGTAGGAACCTTCATGGAGGAACATCACACATACTGAACATCATCTCACCATCATTAAACCATTTACACCAAATCCCTGCTGCCACTAGTCTACTATAGCTACATTTACAGAAGTGACCTACTTAGAATAATTCTTAAAACAAAAGTGAAATATGATCCGGAAGACTCAATTACTGCATTTTCACCTCATATACTTCCTGTCCTTATGGTACAGTTAGAGGACAAAGACCATTTCAAATACAAAGTTCTGGCATGAATCTGTATTTAACTCAATATTTAACTCAATCTGACACGACACAGCTGATTGGTTCTCTCCTGTATTGGTAGCCAATGAGCTCGCTGCTCAACATTCAAATATATGACTAGTGCTTGCTGTAGCAGTTTGCAGCGTGCTTCAGAAACCCTACACCTTCCCCAGCTCCACCTGTATAGAGCTGCTACGGGGTGATCATGTACGCTATACAGAGGCGGACAAAGTACACAACTTCCTTACTTGAGTGAAAGTACAGGTACTACTGGTCAAATACTACTCCACTACAAGTGAAAGTTGTAAAGACAGATTTTTACTTAAGTGAAAGTACGGAAGTACATGTTTTTAAAAGTACTTAAGTATCAAAAGTAAAAAGTAAATGCATTGTTTTATTGTCGCATTGTTGTATATTTACAATACCATATGCCACTAATGCAACCTACTGAATACACTGATTAGCTTGTATTATCTTTGGAATTAAGAGCTTTTATGTTACAAAACATATTGAAATGGAACAACTGAATGAAGATAATCATCTTTATTTTTATTTAACATTCCTACAGCTACATTGAACTCATTTTAATACTTGTTTAAAAGTTACAAAGTTCTTTTTCAAAGAGATATTGAAGTCTATGATATGGTTCATTTTAGGCAAACAAAGCAAACATTGAAAAGAAAACAAACCTTTAATCTCTTCAGAAAACTGGATCATACTCTCTCAGTATAGCCATGGGTGTGCAGGTTGCACCAAAGAACCGTCTTTTTGAATTTTGCCATCAACTGATCAGTGTTCATAAAATGCTCAGAAATCAGTGAACTTCACAACATGTGTTTTCATTTAGCCTACTTTTTGATCATTTGTTTGCAAAAAATATATGTATTTATGTGCAGTGTTTTGACAATAAAATAATGTTCAGATTTATATACTTCCCTGACCAGTTTTTAGCAGCAATTTACCAGTAGGCCTAAGTTTATATATATATGGTAAAGTGAGGGCATTTTTAACAGATATATTAGCCTACCATTTGTATTGTCATAGTTTAACTACAAAAATTAAACTATAGTTACTATAATGAAACTATAGTAAATTTGTGGTTACTGAAGTTACTACAAATAGCATAATTATGGTTACTATAGTGAGATAATAGTAAATTTGTGGATACTGTGATTTTACAGCAAATACCATAGTTATGGTTACTATAGTAAAAACATGGTTAATTTTCCAAAGGGCTTTAATGAGTTAACACATGCCTTTTTGGAGTGCAGTAGCGTGGACGTTTACATTAGTTTAGTGGGGAAGATCCCGAGGTTGCCAGATTAAAAAATATCAGCCAAATGTCCATTCAAAACTAGGCGGAAAACTGCAGGCTTAGAAATACTGTAACACTTGGCAACACAGGAAGGTCCTGGCAGATTGCAGGCTGGATTTTCGCAGAAAAAAAGGGTTCAGTGAATCTGAAAATGCACTCATTGTAAAAACTGCTACATATAACGACTTTCTACTTGGGGACCTTGATATAAATGTAGTTGAGTAAAAAGTACGATATTTGTCTTTCAAATGTAGTGAAGTTAAAGTCGCAAGTTTCCAGAAAAAATAATACTCGAGTAAAGTACAGATATTTAAAAAGTGTACTTAAGTACAATACTCAAGTAAATTTACTTCGTTACTGTCCACCTCTGACGCTATATATGGGGGTTATTTCATGTATATGTGCAGCAGCAGTATTGCTTACATGCTCACAGCAGCATGTTGTGGATGTATTGGCAGCAGCAGTGTAGCAGATCTATTCCGGCAAGACCAAATACATTAACATTGTCATGTACATTACCATGCTAATCACTTTGAGAGTTGTCATGACAGAACTACGGTTAATGAGTGAAATGCAGAGCACAAATTCAGAGTGTGGGAGACCATACTTACACGTCACGTCACTAATTATAAAGCTGTATTGTGTTTGTGTAGTATGCTGCTCTTACCTGACTGGTTGACAGGATGAAGTGGTTACTGATGTGGTACGTTTCATCAGAGAAAATGTCTGGCGTCTCCATTTTCATCTCCTTGGCAATTTCACGTAGACCTAGTAAGTGATTGTCGGTCCCCATCCCCGTGACGGCCTGCAGAAGGTCAAACAGCTCATCAGCGCTCACATAAAAACACCAGCGTGACGTCAGGCGTCTGTATTCTCTCACCAGAGCTGTGATTTTACTCTGAGCATCTACAGCCGCTCGCAGCTTCTCCACCTTCTCTGCGTCCTGGAATGAAGAGCATGAGTTTAACGCTAGATATTCTGTGTTTATGGCAGAACATTAAAGAGACTGAAAAATGTGAAACCTGAGCGGATGTTCCTCCGTCTGTCATGGCCTTCACGAAGGCCAGCGCCTCAGGGGTGCTGGAGCGGATGTTGTCCACACGTCCCTGCCGGAAGCGGCGGAGAGAAGCGCTCTCGTAAGTGGACACGAGTCTTCTGTGACACCTGCGGAAACAGCGAGCGACGTAGAGTCCGGCTCTAAGAAGGAGAAATCGGTCGTCGCTCCTCACCTGTAGAAGGCCAGCTGTAGAGCCAGCTGTATGAAGGCGTCTGGACTCATCTTCTGCTGCTTGATGAACTCCTTCCCATAAACCGCAAATGTGAAAACATTCATGTCGAGATTCCTCACGAGTCTAGAGAGAGAAGAGCATTCAGAGCGCCAATCAAACCACGGCTGATGCCTGCAGGGTCAAGCTTTCTAACAACAAGGAGAAACTGAAAAAATACTGTTGATAATCAGCTGTTACTACGTAGATCACCACTGGAAGAGTTTGATTCACCTGTGCAGGTGATCCGCAGCGGACGCCAGCGCGCCTTGAATCTGAGGGGGACATTTCCACAGTAATCTGCGCGGATGAGGAAGTTCAGACGCGCTCCGGCCGGAGCTCTGCTTACAGGAGCGTCTGCAGCGAAGAGACCTTCATTCAGCTTCAGTTATTATAGCATAATTTCACAGACTCTCACATTTGTCCAGAGCTTCAGAAAGTAACTTCAGCCATTAGTTAGCAGAAGAGCTCAGTTGTGCGATTAGCTGGCTGGTCTGTGTTGATACGCACATGTTTTTCAGCAGATGTTCAGTGCACTGCACCAGAACTATTCCCTCGAACGGCGAGTGCTCGCACACGACCCCACAAACACCGTCTGCGCCAATCACAAACTGAAACACAAACACATCAGCAGTGCTCTCCTTTACTGCTCAGCCAGAGTGTGTCTGCAGTATAGGGGTGTAACGGTACTCGCATTCATACCCAAAATTTTTGGTATGGGTCTTGTGGTTCGGTACGCACATGTACCCAACAAATCATTCAATTTCTTTTAGGAAATTCAGACAATAAATGCTGTTTCGGCGCTCTTTGATGTGGCGTGACAGATTGCTGTATAAATGCCTAAGTTCAAACAGCAGAGCGATCATCTCTTCCTCTTTATTACTAGTTTTAGCATGAAATAACCATGAATGAATGTCTCATGCCTCATGAAATCACTCAATCAGTGATTCAATCACAGGAAGACGTCATTAAAACAGCTTGTAAACAAAATGTCCCATCGCATTTCATTTACCTCAAGTCATCAGTGCTACAGCTCGTTAGTTCGCTAGAGAAATTAAGTCTAGAGAACAGTATTTCATGAAATATTAGCCTAGACTATATACCCATTATATATAACTTTACCTGTTACTCATGTCTTAATTATTTAATATGTTATGAAACAACTTATGACAGCCATGGTGTAAATGATTATATTTCAACAACAAACAGAAATTTTGTAATTTAGAATTTAATTTAGAAACTGCATTATGTGCAATTTACACGTTTGCATACATTTTTTAAAGTTGAGTGTTGATTATTATATTTAAAAATAAGTTTGGGCTCTGTTCTTAATTGCAACCTAGATAATGTAGAAGGACCAGTTTAGAGCAGAAGCTGAGGTAGAGTTTTATCCCTAGGAAAATTGTAATTATCTTAAATTGAAAGAAAGAGCAATTAGTTCAGTAAACCACTGTTTAATGTATAAAAAAAGCGTTTTTGTTTTTTCTGCTGTACGAAACTATACCGAATCGCGACGGTCAAAACCGAGGTACGTACCGAACCATCATGTTTGTGTTCCGTTACAGCTCTAGTCTGCAGTGTGCCATTCCTGCTCTGAACAGAATTACAAAACAAGCAAACGTTTCTCAAAGACTCCTGCTGGCCGCTCCTCCAAGTTCCCAGAGTATGGCTCTCCAGTGACAGGAATCTAACACCAGAACACATCTGAGCATCTGAACACTTTCTCTTATCGAGCATCTGTGGTTTACCTGCAGGGGTTTGTCGTACCAGCGGTTCGCCCCGTTCTTATCGCGTCCTCCGTGGAGCACCAGGGCAGCTCTGTTGGCGTCGCTGGGTTCGAGTCCTGCAGGATCGTCCAGACAGACGACGCACACGCAGCGCTCCATCAGCTCCACACTCTCTCTGTTCACTGGATCTGCTCCACAGATTGGTCACACGTTAAAATGCATCTCTGTCACACACGGGATCGTGCGAAAGCGATTTCACTTCTGGATAACGGTGAAATCTGGCACTGAGCAATGGAAGTAAGCTGAGTGTTTAATCTGTCTGTCTCTCTAGCTATTAGCACCATGTCCATGTGGTGTTGTGTGGACCTTTGAGCAGCTGGTCTCTGGCTCGAGCCCAGTCTGTCCGGCCCTCGGCGGTCAGCAGTCCCATGGCCGGCTGCTTCTGCTCAGCGCTCAGCGTCTGCTCATAGATCCACTCCAGCTGAGCCTGGACATCTGCCTCCTTCAGTTCACAGCTTCCTTCCATCAGATTCAGCGCAAAGAACTGAGAACGTGAACCAGATGCGCATCTTTACTGAACAGACACACCGTGACATGCTGTTAGTGTTGAGCTTTTAGTGAGAGAAGAAATCAGCGCCACACACTTGTGATGTAACATTTACATTTATTCATTTAGCAGACACTTTTATCCAAAGTGACTGGAGGAATGAGAAATACACCAAGCGATTCATTTTAAGCAGGCAATAAATACAAGAAGTCCCACTAATGCAAAGTTTCAGACATCGTTCAGAATAGTACAAGCTAGAACAGGGAAGGAATAAGGATTGGTGAATTTCCATCAGGCTGCAGCACATACTAATGAAGACACGATTAGTATGATTTTTGTTTATTTTTTGGATCTAATATTGGCTAGCAGATAGCAACTAGCAGCGTTTGATTGTTTGTTCAGTGGTTTTTGTGCACAGCGGCTGGATCTCAAACAGCGCCGGTGTCAGCGGCTCCCCGCGGTTCTGGCTCTGATTGGGTTATTGAGTTATCAGACCGGACCTCATTAGAGACGCTTCCCGAGCCATTTCCAGGTAAACGGCCCTCGAGCCGGCAGCGCTCCGCAGGAGAGAGAAGCGGTGAAGAGTCTGTCGATGGAGCCACAGGACCTGCAGTTAATTTAAGAGCCTCTCGAGCCTGATTAGCTGGATCAGATTAAGGTGACCGCAGATATTCTTCAGTGAGCCGACTGTAATGTGTGATTCTGTAGAATCGGGAATAAATGTGGCCTTTTCTCGACTCTCATTTATCACAGACCGATCATTTCACCAAACACGAGAAACTCTGGTGTAACACAACATTACACCAGATTTGGTGTAGTGTTATTATTGGACCAAAAACTTTTGCATGTAATAACCTAGATCACTGTCTAATACTTGATGGCTGCTCTGTAAATTCTTCGTCATTAGTTAGGAACCTAGGCGTACTTTTTGATAGCAATCTTTACTTCGAAAAACATGTTTCTAGCATCTGTAAAACTGCATTTTTTCATCTTAAAAATACATCGACCTATGCTCTCAAAGTCAAATGCAGAAATGTTAATTCATGCGTTTATGACCTCAAGGTTAGACTATTGTAATGCTTTATTGGGTGGTTGTTCTGCACGCTTAATAAACAAACTCCAGATGGTCCAAAATACAGAAGCTAGAGTCCTTACTACAACCAGGACCACATTAGCCCGGTTCTGTCAACACTGCACTGGCTCCCTATTAAACATCGGATACATCTTAAGATCTTGTTAATTACCTATAAAGCCCTGAATGATTTAGCTCCTCAGTACTTGAGCGAGCTCTTATCGCATTATAGTCCTCCACGTCCACTGCGTTCTCAAAACTCTGGCCGTTTGATAATACCTAGAATATCAAAATCAACTGCAGGTGGCAGATCCTTTTCCTATTTAGCTCCCAAACTCTGGAACAATCTACCTAGAGACGACCTCTGAACGTCAGCAGAGATCAGGACACCTAGATGAGCTCCAGAGACAGATCCCCAGTGAAGACCTCGTCACCTAGACGACCATCGGGACAAGACCCCGGGAACCAGGTGAGTCCTCTGCACAATCTGACTCAGCTGCAGCCTAGAATTAAACTGCTGATTTTGTCTGGTCAGAGGAGAATGACACTATTTCCCCGTCTAAATACTGTAAATCTGATTTGACACAATTTGCATTGTTAAAATAATATACAAATAATAGTGACTTGACAACACACCTGATTTTTACAGGCCACAATGACATGTCCCGCATCAGACGCGCTGTCTGCCGTGATGAGTGTGTCCTGCTCGAGACCGGCCCGTCTGTAAGAACCAAACAGACGCTTGTACTGATCCATACAGAGCGGCGTGTCGGCCTTCTGACCACGAGCCACGTCCAGCAGCAGAGTCTGCCTACAACACACACACAGCTTTTGTCCAAAGTGACTTACAGTGCATTCAGGCTATACATTTTTTTTCAATATGTGTGTTCCTTGGGAACTGAACCCACGACCTATTGTGCTGTTAAAGCAATGCTCTAACCACTGAGCCACAGGAACACAAAATTACACACACACAGAGTTCACGTGTTACTGACAAAGACTAAACTAGGATGCTGATTTACCCGTCCAACGCTGTCTTGTATTGAGAAACACTCAGGATGAGACGAGCAGCAAATCTGGACAAACACAAGAGACACACACCAATTTAACCTCTAACTCAATCAAAGAGTCAGACAGGGATTGCGACATCTTACATACGCCCTTCAATCTGAGACTCGTTAGAAAACCTCATTCAAGACGACCAGAGACACCTGCAAACAGTGCTCAGATCTTACAGAGCAAATCCGGCTCTGTGCTGTTTATGAAGTCGCATTAAGCAAATAAAGTCTGTTTGGTGGTGGATGTTTCAAACACATGATTCCTTTGGTGTTTGTCTCATGTTGAGCACATACTTATAGTTTTTTATCAACTGCTTACACACAAAATCTTTACTTGTCACACAATTTTTGAAAGCTGTCACTCAAACAGCAGAAACACACACCAAATCTGCAAAATACACTAATTCTCGGTTTTTGACTCAGTTTTCAATTTCATAAATCACTTTTTGCAAAACACAACACACAATTCTCTCTGTAACACGCAAAAATCTAACAGGAATTAATATTATGGAAAAGGTGTTTGCAAATGTTTGCTTTTGAGATGTGTTTGTGATATTTTGAATGCAGTGCTTCATTTTGCAAGAGATGCGAGGCATTTTGCATTTTGTGTGCAATTCTTAGATTTGTGTGTAAAGTTTTTAAAAAAGGGGGGCAAAGTTTTGAAAATGTGTGCAAGCAGCTGAAAAAAAGTGTGTAGAGAGCAACTAATATTACTTTAAACAGACTGTAGTCACCACTGTGTTGACCACTGAGAGTGATTCTGTAGTCATGATTATCTACTGTAGACTCAAAGTGCAGAAAATACAGACCAGATGCTGCTGCATGATCTTCATTGACGTTATGTGTGCATGAATTAATTAGTGCTCTATTTACTCACAGCAGCGAGTCTTTCACGTCTCTGAAAGATTGTTTGGGGAACACCAGCGCAGGACTGGAGTTCACGGGAAGCGCGAGTCTGTTCTTCAGATACATGTCTTCCAGCCAGAAGTCGAACACCTGAGACAAACACAGCAGAACCATCAGCTCATCATTTCCTGAGCTCTAATTAAACTCGTTTGAGGCGTGAAGCTACACTGTCTTTGAAAGAGAAAGACGGACAAAGACACAATGAAATATTATTTTAGTAAAGTGCCATTATTTATCAAGTGCTGCTGTCACATTACAGCTGTGATGTTTCCTGGCAGACGGATCAATAGCCACAGATCAGTTGCTCATTATTTTTCTTCATCTGTTTTAATGGGACTTTAATAATAAATCGGTGCGTCCGGAGTATGTTAACTGCTCTGAACGCCGGCCGTTCTGTAATAGCTCAGGGTTGAAGCTCTGTTAGTGTGTTTGTACCCAGTTCCCAGTCTTTTCTCTTTTCTCCAGCAGCAGTTTTTGCAGTCTTTCTCCAACGCCTCCGTGTTTGCCGAACGTCTCCACTATGGCTTTGGTCTTCAGGAACTGTGTTTCAGGAACGAGGTGTTTAACGGATCTCAGGTAGGCGTCCAGTGTGTGCTGCAGGTCCGGCACAGGGAGTTTGGGCAGCATCTGGAGAAGAGAAGAATAATGAATGTTATTCATCACAGTCCCATATAGACAGATAAGTAGAGATGTTTACACTGATTCCTCAAACTGTTGGACAGGACCGTGTTTTCCAGCGGTTCTGCCTCCGGTGGAGGAGCTTTAATGAGCCAGTAACTGTTGAGTCTCTCTGATGTTTTGTGTTATCAGCTCCTGCTTTAATAATTTATAGGAATAGCTTTAAGACAAATGGAGAAAAGATTTGAAAAGCCTTTCCTGCTGGTCAAAAATACTATTTTGATTAACAAAATGCAAATGGTGCACCGATATGGTTCAAAAACACAGTATCTCAAGAAATATTGTTCAGTTCTATTAATAAAAGCAGATTTTTTTTTTGCTTTAGATTAACCTGTTTTAAAATAGTAGAAAATATACATTTTGTTATATTTTGTACATACATCCTGAAAATCATATGAAAATCAGATGGCAGCTGATGTGTGTCTGTGTTCTTTCAGATCTTTGGAGAAGAACTAAGCTTTTCTCCTCTGAAGATGAGACAGCTGAAAACAGCCTGATGTTATATCATTTACATTTATGCATTTAGCAGACGCTTTTATCCAAAGCGACTTACATTGCATTCAAGTTCCAGTGTTACATATTACCAGCTCTTGCTTTTCCCTGGGAATCAAACCCATGATATTGGCGTTGCTAGTGCCATGCTCTACTATTTGAGCTACAGGAAAGTGAAAGTATCAACACTACAGCTCATCTGTAGGGTAAGAAGACTTCTTTTGTCTTTTTGGTAACAACAGAAACAATCATAGCAATATTTATTTGCTTACAGTGCAGTCGCTGTGGGCTTCGGCTGTTGCTCTCTTCATCTTGAGTCTCTCTGCAGCTTCTGAACTGATGTTTGATTCCTCAACACTGCAAACTCTGTCCTGTGGAGACCGTTGAGCACCTCTCAACATTACCCTCAGAAACATCCTTACATCTGAACTATATCAGGAATAACTCATGAAATGCAATGGACAGTGTCTATCAGATAATATTTCTATTCCAGACAGCATTTAGTGTGATGGATTGAGCTGAACGCTTGCTCAAAGTTCATCAGAGGTGGGAGTAATTATTTACCCAATTTAATTTCCATTCATTTGAATTGATTGGTCAGTAAAATTGGTCAAACAAGATGAAAACAGACGCTAATGTTGCGCTTGAAGTGTTTTTACAGTCGCTGCAGACAGTGACGCTCCTAACCTTATATTGGAAATAATCAATAACATAGAGCTACAGGTTCAGTCCAGCCTTCAGCACACATGCAGATCTGATTAAAACATCCGATACATCACTTTATTTGCTCTTATTTAAAAAATAAATAAATAAATCTTAGAATCAACAATGGCAGCTTGAATCAGGTGTGCATTGACAGAGCTGCAGTATTTTCTTTTTTTTATTATTAACTGTCAAATACTAATCACTAGAAAAATTAATTCAAAATTTTCAAAAGTTCAGCAGAATGAATGAGCTGATGTATAGCTCACCTGTGTGATCGGTGTCTGTGTCTCCGGCGGCGCGTCAGCTGTCTGTCAGCCTCTCTGTGGCTCCGGTGCTCGGTCTCCGGTGTCCGTGACTCCGCCCCCCGCGCCCGTGACTCCGCCCCCCGCGCCCGTTACCCGCGCTCACGCTCCTGCAGGTGTTTCCAGAGCTGCTGCTCTTTCTTCTGTTCCACCAACTTATAATGCTTGACAAAATATTTAATGCTCTTTACCTATAGCTTTTTTTTTAAAATCTGGTTTGTATGCAGTTAGCACACATACTTAGGTAAATACTGATTAAGAAAAATGTATTTTCATCATATGAAATGATGAACAGTGAATCGTTTAATATATTTCGTTGTGGTGAAAAGACGCTAACGCTGATAATTAAGTTGCAAAATTTGTTGGGGAAAGATGACATTTTTATTTCAGAGCTGTTACTAAATAAATTGTATTTACAATTTGCTTATATTTGTTCCCACGTTAACAGGTCCAGATTATATATTTCGTTTCCATGCAAAGTGATGAATCCAGACTCACACTCAAAAGTCCTCGGCTGTCGATTAAAGATCCTTCTTAGGACTTTTGAGAATTTAAATAAATATAAAAAAACAACAAAAGTTCATTCGTTGCCACATTTATTAGTAGTGATTCAGTCAGTAAAAAGGCACATGTATGGAAATATGACCATTGGTTTTATTTGGGTTTTGTGCAGGTACATCTACTCATATCTTCTACACACTACAGGAGAGAAAGTCGCTCAGAGCCAAATGTCATAGTTTCTATCTAAATCATAAAAGACACGTCTCTGAGCGGACACAGTCATGAGTGACGGAATAAATATTGCACACCAGAGCTGAACGTTTGCGATATGATCTGTGTAGTTAAATGAACTCGGGTCCCGACGATTCCTCCTCCGAGAGAGACCGGGGTGTCTCGAAGAGCCCGTTCTCGTCCACGGGACACACGTTATCGGTGGTGGTGCACAAGCCCTTTCTCCTGAGTCTGCGCTCCTGCATGCGGATGGAGTCGTAGAGTCCCTTGGGTTCTTCCTCCAGCAGCACGTTCCTCTCGGAGCAGGACTTCTTCATCTGGCACACGCAGCGGAGCAGCAGCAGCGCCGGCGCGTAAAGCACGTTCACCAGACCCATGCCCAGGTTCAGCTGAACGAAGCCCAGGTTGTGCACGATCTGCCCCGCGACTACAGGTCCCAAAGCGTAGGCGAGAGAGTACGAGATGTCCGCGATGGCAAAGACGCTGCCGTAGACGGACACGTGACGCACGTCCACCAGGAAGGCCAGCGTGGGCAGCAGCGCCGTGTCCACCAGAGCGATGCCGAAGCAGACGCCGCACAGCGGGAGCATCAGCTGCCCGGGGGTCCTGCAGGCGGGCACCGTGCAGGAGCTGGCCCCGATGATCACCATACCGAGCGCGCCGTAGAACCACTGCATCTCCGGGTACTTGGCGGCCAACCGGACGGTGACGTAAACCCCGAGCACGTGCGGGAAGAAGGCGGGCAGCCAGATCAGACCCATCTCCCACTTCGAGGCGTTCATCGTGCTCTCCATCCAGTTGGAGATGGTGGGCTCCAGGAACGCCAGCGGGATGTTGCAGACGGTCAGCGCGCCCGCCACCACGGCGATGTACGGGTCTGTCATGAGCCGGTGGATGGGCGTCCCGACCGGCATGTTCGCGCGCGTGCCGTTAGAGAACGGTCTGATCACGGTCAGGAGCAGAACGCCGTCCACCAAGCACACAGAGGCCAGAACTATGAACGGGACGCGTTTCCCTGCGAACTCGTACAGGACTCCGCCGAACGGAGGCGCCACGAGGCTCCCGAACGAGATGAAGGCGAGCGCGACGCCTAGCGCGCGGCTCCGCTCCGCTTCCTCGGTGTATCTGTCCGCGATCATCGCGATCCCCGAGGTGTCCGCGAACGCCGAGCCCAGACCCTGCAGGCTGCGCGCCGCGAACAGCGTCCCGTAGTTCTCTGCGAACGCGAAGATGCAGGTGGAGACGAACATGACCAGCAGCCCGATCAGCAGCGGGATGTCGTACCCCACGCGGTCGATGAAGGTGCCGGATAACGGGTTGACCATGAGCTGCAGAATGGCTTTGGAGGCGAACAGCACCCCGATCTGAATGTCAAGATTATCCCGGTTCGCTCTGCTCACGGAAGAGTTGGCGTGAGTGCGCGCCGCCTGCTCTGTCTCCAAATCCGCGAGATAGTCGGGAATAATGGGAACGATCACCATGTAGAGCATGTTGTCCAGCAGGAGCGCGACGCACACGATCACCAGAATGAGCTTTCTCTGCCGGTCGGGGTCTTGCATCGCGCTGCCGAGCTGTTTAGTTCTTTCGCCCATTTCGGACAACTTTAGGGCGGCAGATTTCGCCAAACCGGCAGAGCCGTCAGACTCCATGACTGTCTAAAAGCCCGTTCACCTCAAGAGAGCTTCAGTGCTTCAGAGCGCAGTTTCATTCCTCTCCTGCGCAGCGACGCGTCTGGCTTTTACGCACGAACTTCCCCGGTGTCCGGCGCGTCTGACAGGTGACGCGCTACTCTCCTCTCTTCGAGAGTACAGTCCTGAGCTTCGCTTTCTGCATTTCCACTTCTGCTGAGCTTCTTTACATTCACATTCCTGTTACGCGCTCTCAGGTGCGCGCGCAGCGGTCGTTCACATCAGTTTTTCTTCCATCAGAAGCAGCAGACTCGCTGTGGGTACAAACTCTGTGCCACGGTCAGCTTCCTCTGATTTCTCTCCTCTGGTCATCAGCTGAGTCCATCTGCTAATTCTCTGACTGACCAATCAGAGTCTTGATCACGCATCACAAAAATACTAGTGTTCTGACGAACCGTAAGCAGCTCTTATTCTGTTCTCCAAACACTGAAAACAGAGCAGAAGTACATCAAGCTTCTCCTGCATCGCGTACTCGTGTCTAAATGACTTCTGCTAATAAACCCCAATGCTGCACAAATAACAGATGTATGAATAAATCATTAATAATCGCAGCGCAGGGACTCCAGTCAGATCAGGTTAAATGCACTCGGAGTTCGGATCAGTTATCACTTAAAAACACACACAATTCAGTG
Organism: Onychostoma macrolepis; assembly: GCF_012432095.1. Classification (NCBI taxonomy): domain Eukaryota; kingdom Metazoa; phylum Chordata; class Actinopteri; order Cypriniformes; family Cyprinidae; genus Onychostoma; species Onychostoma macrolepis. Next base: position 133,122 of record NC_081166.1, on the reverse strand, counting down.
TCAGTACAATATTCTAATAATAGTTTGCTATTTTTATTTTTGCTATTTCTATTTTTATGCGAATGTATTTGTGGTTAAATTATTCACAGTGTTGGCAGCTTGAGGGCCATTATTTAAAAGATGAAAAAATATAATCATCAACTACTATTTAAATATTTAAATTCGCAAAATAACGACAGCACAATAATGTGATATCACGTTTTGGAAAGCATTTGGGAAAATATTAAAACAAGCCACCGTTCCTCTGTCTATCGTGATCTGTCTACAGATGATTAAACATCGCTACGGGGCCGGATTTACGTCTTATCATGACATTAGCAAAACTAATTTCTAGCCCCTCCCGTCCTTATTAATATATAATATTACCAACCCAGACAACAATAATATTTCGTAATCAGTGGAAACCGTTACATTGTTTTCTATCGCAATAAGCTCTTGAGTTCAGTCAATAAAGATCGAATAGTTGTTCATTTGTTTGGGTATATGAAGAAAGACCGTTAATAGGTTCCGGCGTCGTGGCCACATTACTTCAGGAGTGAATGATTTCTCTAATAAACCACATCTCAAGACAGCGCTGACAACAAGCTTCTGTGAGAGAAAGAAAGCGCGTACATAAAAAAGCTGGAAAACATGGAAATAGTTTGTCATTTTTGACCCTATTGTTTTTGTATTTTTGCTCAATGTCTTCTGGAGTTTTGGCTGTTTTACTGTTGTCGATAGCCCATTGTCGATGCGTTAATCCGGCCCTACAAGTATTAAACTGCAAATGTAAAACAGAACATTACTTTTTGTTATTTATTTTCGTCCCGTCCTCTTTGAACACAAATACGCGAAAACAAACTTGTGTGTCCGACTCCGAGCAGCGGCGCGTGTGATCTGAAGGCGTCCAGCGCGCGTCAGCGGCGCGACACTGACCTCTGCTGGACGACTGACGCACAGCTGACGCTGATCACGTGCTCCCTGCACCTCTCACACTGTCATACAGGCCTGCTGTTTCCGAGAATAATACTGCTGATAATTAGGCGATAACATACGCTCTTTATGTGGACTATATTGATTAGCATAACTAACTGATGACAATTGAGAGTTTTTCATAACGGTGTTGATTTACAGTTTTTCTCGATTGCTAACACACAATTCATGAAACAATTCACCATTTTCTCACAACTATAAACACAATCTCAAAACTACACATCAACTTGTGCAAACTTCAGACTTTCAGGTCAAAAACATTTTATTCAAAAAACATATTCTCTTTTGTCAGAATCTAATCTTTGTCCTCAGACGACACACAAAGCTGTCAAATACACAGACTATTTTCCTGACCAGAGAACACTAGTGCGATCAGTTCATAACACTGTTACAAAAACCTGCTTTTGGGAAACAGGGATCCTGCAATGACTGTTACAGTATGCAGCATAAATAGAGTTGTGCAGATACAGTAAAATTCAGCAATAAACTGTAAGAAAAGTTTACTTTCATTACACTACAGTAGATGAAAATCACTAGAAGAGAAAAGTTCAAAGACCAAACAACTGATCATACAGTAAACACACATTGGAATGTACTGTCAGTTACTGTAAATAAATAAATAAATAAATTCAGCATCCTCTGCCAAGTTGCATTACAGTATTGGTAATATCCTTATTTGTTATACTATATCAGTTTCTTAGTCTTCTGAGAAAAGACTTTCTCTGCCTCCCCTCGACAGACTCTCAGTTCTGCACAAATACATGTAAGAAGTACTCGGCTACAAATCAGTTTGAGTTTGAGGGAGTGTGCTACAGTATTTACAGTACAAAGAACAGTGAAAGTTATCTTATCTGAAGTACTGCTACTATGTAGTGTAATTGTAATGTGTGAGTAGTGTAAAACCCTGATGATTCTGCAGGCAGCTTTCCTTATGATCATTCCATGCAGAAGAAGATGCTCAACTATAGTGCTTTATATTTCATCAGCAACAAATGACCTTTCACCTCGTCCCCTTCATTTTTCTTTTCTCCTCCTATATTCCTTTGTCTCCCACTACCAGGATTCATTTTCCAAAACACATAATCACCTGTGCTCTTGTTCATATCATCCTGAGATTCTGACTGCTGTCATCAGTTCTGCTACTGAAAGTTCACACACGGATAAATGTGTGCTATTTGTGTTCATTTTGTGATTCTTGAGGTAGTTATATTGTGTGTTTGAGTTTTCTAAATGAGAACATGGTTAAACCTGTGCAAAATGATGCTGTTCTTGTGTAGAGTTTTGCAGAAAACACTGAGCAAATTGGAGCGTGTGTGCAAACAGGTGAAATGTGTTAAAAGTTTTGAGAAATGTGTCTTTGTTTCAAAAATGTATGAATGGTTTGGAAAATTGTGCCAAATGAATCAGTTACAGTGTGTTAGCAATCGAGAAAAACTGTAAAAAAAAAAAGAAAAGAAAAAAAGTCACAACAATAAAAACAAGGAATTAAAATATAAAAATTGATTTTAAAAGAATTTAAAACAGTTAAGAATAGAACATGATCATATATAGTGCAATCAGTTGGGACGTAGCACAGTGCTCATTCAACAAATGCACAGCTAAACAGATGAGTTTTGAGTCTGGATTTAAATGTGGCTAATATTTTAGCACATCTGATCTCTTCTGGAAGCTGGTTCCAACTGCGGGTGGCATAATAGCTAAAAGCAGACTCCCCTTGTTTTGTGTGAACCCTTGGTATTTCTAACTGACTCGATCCTAATGATCTGAGTGGTCTGTTAGGTTTATATTCAGTGAGCATATCTCCAATGTATTTAGGTCCCAGGCCATTGAGAGATTTATAAATGAGTGAAAGCACTTTAAAATCAATCCTAAATGTAACTGGAAGCCAGTGTAAGGACCTGAGGACTGGTGTGATATGCTCAGATGTTCTGGTTCTAGTCAGAATCCTGGCAGCAGCGTTCTGGATGAGCTGCAGCTGTCTAATGGTCTTCTTTGGAAGGAGACCATTACAATAATCCACCCTGCTGGTGATAAAGGCATGAACAAGTTTCTCCAAGTCTTGACTGGAAACAAAACATCTAATTCTTGCAATGTTTTTGAGATGATAGTATGCTGATTTAGTTACTGCTTTGACATGACTACTAAAACTAAGGTCTGTCTCCAGAAACCCCAAGATTTATGACTTGGTTTTTAGTTGTTTGAGCCCTAGAGTCAAGGTATGCATTCACCTTGAGAACTTCATCTTTGTTTCCAAATGCGATGACTTCAGTTTTCTCCTTGTTTAACTGAAGAAAGTTCAGGGACATCCAACAGTTTATTTCATCAATGCATTGGCAGAGGGAGTCAATGGGGCTGTAGTCATTTGTAGATAAGGCTGGTAAATCTGGGAATCATCAGCATAGCTGTGATAGGCAATTTGGTTCTCTCTCATTATTTGACTTAGTGGGAGCATATACAGGCTAAACAAGAGTGGTGCAAGTATTGAGCCTTGTGGGAAAGCCCGACCCAGTTTTCCAGTCTCTCTAGAAGTATGTTATGATCAACAGTGTCAAACGCAGCACTAAGTGAAGTTAAGTTAAGTCGTGAGTTATTGTCAAGTATGGTAACCCATACTCGAAATGGTGCTCTGCATTTAACCCATCCAAGCGCACACACACAGCAGTGAGTAGTGAACAAATGCACACACACGTACACACACACGCACACGCACATGCACACGCGCACGCACACGCAGTGAACACACACCCGGAGCAGTGGGCAGCCTTGCTCCAGCGCCGGGGAGCAATTAGGGGTTTGGAGCCTTGCTCAAGGGCACCTTAGTCATAGTATCGAAGGTGGAGAGAGTACTGTTCATTCACAATCCCCACCTTCAATTCCTGCCGGCGCGAGAATCGAACCAGTAACCTTCAGGTTACAAGCCCGACTCCCTAACCATTAGGCCCTACTAAGATCTAGTAATACCAGAACTGATATTTTGCCAGAATCAGAATTGAAGCGAATATAATTTATTATCTTAATGAGTGCTGTCTCTGTACTGTGATGTGCTCGGAAACCAGATTGAAAATTTTCCAGGTATCCATTTGAGTTTAAGTAGTTGTTCAGCTGATTAAAAACTACCTTTTCAATAATCTTACCTATGAACGGAAGATTTGATATTGGTCTATAGTTGTTCAACATTGTGTTATCAAGATTGCGCTTTTTCAGAAGGGGCTTAACAACTGCAGTTTTCATGGTGTTTGGAAAAGTCCCAGAAAGAAGTGAGGCGTTCACCACTTCTAAGAGATCTGCTTCTAAACAGTTAATCACACTTTTGAAAAAAGATGTGGGAAGTGTGTCAAGATAGCAGGTTGATGAAAATTCCAAAATTCCAAAATTTTGCCATCTATTGCTTCAAAAACAGACATAGTCACTTCTTTTTGAAATTGCGGTCGAATCTGTGTAACCTCTGCAAAAGTAGATATGCCAATCTCCTTTCTGATATTATTGATCTTCTCAGAAAAGAAGGAAGCAAACTCATTGCATTTACTGTCGGAGAGCATTTCACTGGGACTCTGACTTGGGGGGTTTGTCAGTCTCTCCACAGTAGCAAAAAGAGTGCGAGTGTTGTTTAAGTTACTGTTTATAAGGTTTGAGAAGAAGGTCTGTCTAGCTGTGGCTAGTTCCACTTTGAAAGCATGAAGGCTGTCTTTATAGATGCTATAGTGAATTTCAAGTTTTGTCTTCCGCCACATCCGCTCAGCTTTTCTGCATTGTCTTTTCATACTCTGAACTGCTGTTGATTTTCTCCAAGATGATTTTTGTCTGCCATTCTTCTTGCAGACTTTCACGGGAGCAATATCATCAATAACATTCTTAACTTTTGAGTTAAAAGAATCCAGGAGAAGATCAACAGAGTCTGCAGAAATGCTTGGTGTTAAAGATATAGCCTTCATTAATAGCGCACTAGTGTTCTCGTTAATGCATCTCTTTCTGACAGAGACAGATCTAGATTCAGTGGTAACAGAGATCAATATATCAAAGAAAATACAGAAGTGATCAGATAGTGCTACATCCTTAACAACAATGGATGAAATATTTAGACCTCTACTGATGAGTAAATCTAGAGTGTGTCCACGATTGTGTGTGGGTTCATGCACATGCTGGATCAGATCAAAAGTGTTTAAAACAGTAATAATTTCTTTTGCAGTTTTGATTTCTGCATTATCTATGTGAATATTAAAATCCCCTGCAATAGTAAAACAGTCAAACTCTGAGGAAATCATTGATAACAGTTCTGTGAACTCTTCAACAAAGGCTGGAGAGTATTTTGGAGGCCTGTAAATAATGATAAACAGAATGCGTGGAGCACCTTTCAGCACAATACCTAGATATTCAAAGGACAAATACTGACCAAATGACACTTGCTTGCATTGATAAACATCTTTAAATAGAGCAGCTACACCTCCACCTCTCCTAACAGTCCTGCAGACACTTGTAAAGTTAAAGTTAGGAGGGGCTGTTTCATTGAGGACTGTTGCACTGCAGCTGTCTTCTAGCCATGTTTCATTTAGAAACATAAAATCCTGATTGTTTGTGGTTATTAAATCATTGATCAGAAATGATTTATTTTTTAGGGAGTGAATGTTTAAAAATGCTAACTTGATGGAATTACATTTGTCTCTACAGCAATCTTAGATTGGTGCATTACAGGCCACAGATTAGATGGGTCAGCCGTACGGTTTGAGAAGGCCTTAGACTTTCTATCACGTGATAAAACAGAGATAGAGAAAGCTACAGGCACACTGGGTTCCCGCTTGTTCTGTGAACATTTGTGAATGTTGTCCGCCGTTTCTTAGCTGATATCTGGGGGCTTGCAGCGAACAAGTGGGAGAGTTTGGTCCCAGCATACACCAGTTCCTCCATTTTCTGTGAGAAGCTTAGAAGTGGAGATTCTGGAGAGAGGGATAATGTGTCTGGTGAGCGGGGCTCTGGCTCTGGTGTTTCTGGTGGCTGTGAAATGTTGTCCTGGCTTCCCTGGCTGTTTTCCAGATAGTTGTCCTTGGGTGCTGAGTCTTGGAGCTGTTGTAGTACGTCACAGTCTGTCTGTGATGAGCTCGTTGGGCAGGGCTCAGCCGGGATAGTTTCCATGAGGAAAGCTTGTTTTGGCTGTGTGGCATTATCGATGTCCTTGTGGGATGTGTCAACCAAAAGATGACTCTGAAGCTGATATGAAGTCCTGTGGTCACTCATATTCTGTCCAGGTGTGTGTCCATCCAGGCCGAGTGGATTGGCACACACCACTGAAGGATGACGGAGGGAGAAATGGATATTGTCCTTTAGGACTCTTGCACCAAGATTGTTTGGGTGGAGGCCATCCAGTTTAAACAGTTGTCTATGGCCCCAGAAAAGATTGAAGTTGTCGATGAAGTTGACTCCTTTTGTACTGCAGGTTCTTTGTAGCCATGTATTCAGCCCAAGCAGCCGTGAAAACATGTTAGTTCCCCTTGCTGGGAGTGGTCCACTGATGAACGACTGAACTTCAAGTCTTTGAAGTGTTTCAAAGAGTTCACTGAAATCCTTCTTAAGCAGTTCTGACTGCTCTTTCCGAATATCATTCTTCCCCACATGGATGATGATTCGATTTGCAGTCTTGTGCTTCATCAGAATGTTCCGAAGTTCCTTGTTCACATCAGAGACGGTTGCTTGAGGAAAGCAGCATGTAGTTGTAGTCCTGCTACTGATGTTTCTGATAATAGAGTCGCCCACTATCAGAGTCCTGGGCTCGGCTGCGCTCTGAGCTGAGTGCCGCTGTCTGCTCGACCTCGAGCGCCTGTTAGTAGCGATGTTAGCTGCTGGCTGATACTATCTATGTTCAATCACATTTGGGGATTCCTCACCCACATTCATTAATGCTTCAAATTGGTTCTCAAGATGTATAGGGGTGGTAGAATGCCAGTGTTTACAAGTCTTGTCATAGCCGTATCTGGGGTAGAGGATGCTACCGCAGTAATACGAGATACTCGTGACAATCTGATGTCTCGAGTGCCTTTGGGTCTCACTCCCTGTTTGTTCCATCGATTAGTCTGTCGATCAGTTTCGGCTTGTTTCTCTACACTTGGTATAAACTGTTGAGATTCACAGGACTCACCGGCTGTATGCTGAGGGGGTCCATGATTACCATGTGCTGTGTGTTCCGCCTGTTTTGGAATAACTTTGGGATAACTTTGTTTCAAGAACCACAATCCTTTATAGAAGTCTGTGGCAGTTCATGCAGCAAGTAGATTCCATGAGAGGTATTTTCTCTTGTCTGTCTGAATGTAGTCAGCTGTGTTTTCCCGTCTCCGGAATGTAAACTGGTGGCAGTGGGAGGCAAAGAGTCTTCTTTTTCCCAAAAAAATGTGTTGTTTGAGCACTGTGCTGATCTGCTGAAGTTAAAATCTTAGAGAAATCTGAGAAAAGTGCATAAATAGGGAGCAAGGCGCAGGGCAATAAGCAGGAGCGTCTGAACAGTAGCGAAGCCGGAAGCGGAAAACAAGTAAGAAAAGTTTATTTTCATTACACTACTGTAAAGTTATCTTACAGTAGATGAAAAGCACTACAGTTTTTCTCGATTGCTAGCACACTATAACTGATTCATTTGGCCCAATTTTCCAAACCATTCATACAGTTCTTGAAACAAAGACACGTTTGTATGATTCTGACTGCTGTGTCATCAGTTTTGCTACTGAATGTTCAAACACATATAAATGTGTGCTGTTTGTGTTCATTTTGTGATTCTTGAGGTAGTTATATTGCGTATTTGTGTTTTCTAAATGATAACATGGTTAAACCTGTGCAAAATGATGCTGTTCTTGTATAGAGTTTTGCAGAAAACACTGAGCAAATTGGAGCGTGTGTGAAAGCAGGTGAAATGTGTTAAAAGTTTTGAGAAACGTGTCTTTGTTTCAAGAACTGTATGAATGGTTTGGAAAATTGGGCCAAATGAATCAGTTACAGTGTGTTAGCAATCGAGAAAAACTGAAAAATAGACACACACCCAGTGATAATATTGCTCTAAGTGGGGTATATAAGGTTAAGATCTGGTATTTGAGTGTTGAACTGAATTAGTGTTAAATAAACTCTTCTACTCTAGTCTGTAACATGACACTCATATTAGATGCTGCCTAATGAGGTTTAAACCTCAGAACTAAAAATGTCTTTCTATGGTAATCTGCCTAAATACTCACAGTAGTTCAGCACAGCATTGCTCAGTTTGGCCGCTAGATGGCGGTTTCTGCCTTGAAATAAACAGATGAATGAAGTCTGATTGACAGATTTGGTTTATGTCAGAGACCAATGAAGACATACACAACAATATATTACGACATACAGTCTATACTTTCTTATATGCCGCAAAGTAGTGAAAAATGTTAATATTGTGAGAGTTCTTTGTTATAGGTATGTATTCAGGTGAATGTGGATTGTCTTTTTCAATGATTAGATTAATGTTCTCTGCAATAAATGATTAGTGTGTGTTGCTCACTAGATTACACTTAAATCTTCTAAAAATGTTTTTCTTTAGAATAACAGTAATATGTAATGGGGTTCACATGTTGTGTTTAAGATTAGTAAAAGTAAACAGGTTTGGCTCAACAAACTGAACTCTGAACTCTGAAATAAAGAGAATGATGAAAAGAAGCTGGAAAATGCCACAGGAGTGATATACATCTTATTTAATTATCTCTAGTGTTGTGAATAAATGAACATTCTCCAAAACGTCTGGAAGAATAATCATGGCCATATGTGTTGCATGTATAACCACAATAGAATAAATGTATGCTATAGACAGTAAAATGAGTCGTATGTAAAAACTCAACTCTCAGTGACTCGCTGAAACACAGCAGAACGTTGTTGTTCTAGATGAATGTTTACATTGTCTTTTCTCTCAGAAGGGACTCGAAGAGAGTTAATGATTCAACAATCTGATCTTTGTCCTCAGATACCAGCTAATTTTCTGTACATCTGTAAATAATTACAGTAAGACTATATGCAAAGATTCAAAGAGATTTTTTTTATGTTGAGAAGGAGTGATTTTCATATTTTTAAACCTATACAGTATAAATGGTGAAGACAATTGTTATTTAAACAAATAAAGTCTGTCATTTTGTGTCAAACCAAAACTTTTATTCACAATAACCAGTGTTGGGAAGGGTACTTTGGAAATGTAATAGGTTACAGATTACAAGTTACCCTACTTAAATTGTAATAAGTAGTGTAACTTTTCAATTAATTTATTAAAGTAATGTAACTGATTACATTTGATTACTTTTTGATTACTTTTCTAAATTTCTAATGTTTTCAACTGTTAATCATTTTCAAATATGTAAAGCAGGCAGGGCTAACCTTACAGTATGTGCTCAACACTGATTACTGTTAGACTTATGAAATCTTTCATCACTTGAATTAAGATTATAATATTTTAATATTATAGGAGACATTATCTTTATCTGCATATAAATGTATCTTAGCAGTGTGTGGACACAACCACCCTCCAATGATAAAAAAAAAAAAAAAAACCCCAAAAACCTAAACAGTATCAATTATCAAGCCATTTTCATTTTGGAGTGAATACCAGCACTCTCTTCCCCCTTCAATACCACGACTGAGGTGAGACCCTCGAGCAAGGCACCGAACCCCCAACTGCTCCCCGGGCACCGCAGCATAAATGGCTGCCCACTGCTCCAGGTGTGTGTGTGTGTGTGTGTGTGTGCACTTGGATGGGTTAAATGCAGAGCACAAATACCAAGTTTGGGTCACCATATCTGGCCACACGACACTTCATTTTCACTAAATTCGTTTATGTCTGGCTGTGCAAATCGTTTTACTCCAGACTGCTTTCTGTGTGAGGGACAATGCAAGGCAGGTTTTGTTAAAAAGTTAAAACTCAAGGATGGATCAGTACCCATTGTTCATGATCCAGCTGCACCTCCAGAAGAAGTCTCACACTTTATATTTTTTATGAATATTTGCGATTCGCCTTTGCTCTTCCACAGAAGAGAGGGACGGGTGAGCAGAGCTCATTAGCATGTAAAGAGATATGCACCGAAAGAGTTGCTGTGAACAGAGCTGTTTTTGACGAGGTAAAAAGGGTGTTGTTTTTCACAACCACTGAGACCATTTCAAGAAGACCCTAAAGAATCATAACAACTTGTGGAAAATGGGCATTCGATGTCCCCTTTGAAGCACAGCCACCACAAAATCAGACTTACTTTAAAATAGTTTAAATACAGATTTAAAATCGTAACAAGAAATAGTTTAATAGCTATGATATATATATATTTTTTTAAATCAAATCTTTGCATATGACAGGAAACACTGGAATCTAACAATGCCTTGAAAAAAACATTTAATCTTAAAAAAAATTAAGCATATACATAAACCCATATAGGAAATACGTATAAGAGTTATCGGATAAGCATGATATAAACTTCTGAAACATTGGTGTTTCATATTTTAAAGCAGTCACTGCAATTTATGAATGAGATCAATTAAATCTGTACATGGGAGTGTGTGTGAAAAAAATCAGATGTAACCCCCTTTGTAATCCTTAACATTTTCATAAGTAACTGTAATTTAATTGCACATTTTTTCTTAGTAACTGTAACTAATTACAATTACTTTTATTTTGTAATTAAATTACGTAATTCCGTTACATGTAACTAGTTACTCCCCAACACTGACAATAACTAAAGCAAGTATTATGCATTATGTAACATTTACCAAAATAAAACTAACTGGACTTTACAGAAACCACATACATAGATGTTGCTTATTTGTTTCATTAATTGCATTATTCTCGCATCTTATGCAGCTTTACAGCATCTGGCAGATATTACAGTTTTTTTCAACTGCTTTTTTTTCAAAACTTTATACACAAATCCAAGAATTGCACACATAAAATGCAAAACGCCTCGCATCTCTTGCAAAATGAAGCACTGCATTCAAAATATCAAAAACACATCTCAAAAGCAAACATTTGCAAACACCTTTTCCATAATATTAATTCCTGTTAGATTGTTGTGTGTTGAATTGTGTGTGTTTTGCAAAAAGTGTTTCATGAAATTGAAAACTGAGTGAAAGGCTGAGAATTAGTGTCTGGTTTTGCAGATTTGCAGAAATTGTGTGACAAGTAAAGATTTTGTTTGTAAGCAGCTGAAAAAAAAAAAAAAAAAAACTTAAAAACAACTTGGCCAGATCATTTTATGTGCAATACAGGAGAGAGTCACATTAAGAAATCTGAGATATAAATCTGTTTTGTCACAGGAAGTGTTTGTCAGGTTTGCTTAGAGAAACTTCAGGGAAAATCTTCAGCATTGTGATGTAATCTAGAGCTTCGGGGCTCTAGTGAAAGTTTCTCTGGAGTGTTTATGCTCTTCTTGTCTATTTAAAAGGCTGTTTCTGAGAAGAGTCAAGAAGTTAATCCTGCTTATGTGGTCAACAGCACCTTAGTGACCGTAGATAGAAACCTGCTGTAACGGCACTGACCCACTGGTGAAGTGCAGTGTGTGTGTGTGTGTGTGAGAGTGTGAGTGCGTGCATGTGTGTGTGTCTGTGTGAGAGTGTGTGTGTGAGAGTGTGTGTGTGTGTCTGTGTGAGAGTGTGTGTGTGTGAGAGTGTGTGTGAGAGTGCGTGCGTGTGTGTCTGTGTGAGAGTGTGTGTGTGAGAGTGTGTGTGTGTGTGTGTGTGTGAGAGTGTGTGTGTGTGTGAGAATGTGTGTGTGAGAGTGTGTGTGTGTGAGAATGTGTGTGTGAGAGTGTGTGTGTGTGTCTGTGTGAGTGTGTGTGTGTGTGTGCGCGTTTTGTGAAAAGTCAGGACATAGATGTGTATAATGACGAGGGTATGACAGGTATTACAAGGTGAAGGTGACTTTTCAGGACATTGACCCATGTCCCCACTTTTCAAAACGCTTATAAATCACTCAGAATGAGGTTTTTTGGGGGAAAGTTGAAATGCACAGTCTCCTGTAAGGGGTAGGTTTAGGTGTAGGGTTGGTGTAGGACAATAGCACATACAGTAAGTACAGTATAAAACCATTACGCCTTATGGAGAGTCCCCACTTTTCACAAAACGAACATGTGTGAGAGTGTGTGTTTGTGAGAGTGTGTGTGTGAGAGTGTGTGTGAGAGTGTGTGTGTGAGAGTGTGTGCGTGTGTGTGTCTGTGTGAGAGTGTGTGTGAGAGTGTGTGTGTGTGTCTGTGTGAGAGTGTGTGTGTGTGAGAGTGTGAGTGCGTGCATGTGTGTGTCTGTGTGAGAGTGTGTGTGAGAGTGTGTGTGTGTGTGTCTGTGTGAGAGTGTGTGTGTGTGAGAATGTGTGTGAGAGTGTGTGTGTGTGTGTCTGTGAGAGTGTGTGTGTGTGTGTGTGTGTGTGTGTGCTTTTGTGAAAAGTCAGGACATAGATGTGTATAATGACGAGGGTATGACAGGTATTACAAGGTGAAGGTGACTTTTCAGGACATTGACCCATGTCCCCACTTTTCAAAACGCTTATAAATCACTCAGAATGAGGTTTTTTGGGGGAAAGTTGAAATGCACAGTCTCCTGTAAGGGGTAGGTTTAGGTGTAGGGTTGGTGTAGGACAATAGCACATACAGTAAGTACAGTATAAAAACCATTACGCCTATGGAGAGTCCCCACTTTTCACAAAAACGAACATGTGTGAGAGTGTGTGTTTGTGAGAGTGTGTGTGTGAGAGTGTGTGCGTGTGTGAGTGAGAGAGTATGTGAGTGAGAGAGTGTGTGAGTGCGTGTGTGTGTGTGTGTGAGAGAGTGCTTGTGTGTGAGTGAGAGAGTGTGTGAGTGAGAGAGTGTGTGAGTGCGTGTGTGTGTGTGTGTGTGTGTGTGCGTGCGTGCATCTGTGTGAGGGTGTACTTGTTTTTCTATTCAGGTGGGGACTTAAACCTGAATACACACAGACTCATGGGGACTCGTGTCACGGTGGGGACCTAAATTGAGGCCTCCACGGGCAAACAAGCTAATAAATCACACAGAATTAAATTAATATTGTAGGACAATAGCACATACGGTATGTACAGTATAAAACCATTACGCCTATGAATGTCCCCACAAGGATAGCAAAACAAGTGTGTGTGTGTGTGTGAGAGTGTGTGTGTGTGTGTGCGTGTGTGTGTGAGGTGTGTGTGTGTGTGTGTGTGTGTGTGTGAGAGTGTGTGTGTGTGTGTGAGTGAGAGAGTGTGTGTGTGTGTGTGTGTTTGTGAGTGTGTGTTTGTGAGAGTGTGTGTGTGTGTGTGTTTGTGAGTGTGTGTGTGTGCGTTTTGTGAAAAGTCAGGACATAGATGTGTATAATGACGAGGGTATGACAGGTATTACAAGGTGAAGGTGACTTTTCAGGACATTGACCCATGTCCCCACTTTTCAAAACGCTTATAAATCACTCAGAATGAGGTTTTTTGGGGGAAAGTTGAAATGCACAGTCTCCTGTAAGGGGTAGGTTTAGGTGTAGGGTTGGTGTAGGACAATAGCACATACAGTAAGTACAGTATAAAAACCATTACGCCTATGGAGAGTCCCCACTTTTCACAAAAACGAACATGTGTGAGAGTGTGTGTTTGTGAGAGTGTGTGTGTGAGAGTGTGTGTGTGTGAGAGTGTGTGTGTGAGAGTGCGTGCGTGTGTGTCTGTGTGAGAGTGTGTGTGTGAGAGTGTGTGTGTGTGTGTCTGTGTGAGAGTGTGTGTGTGTGAGAGTGTGTGTGTGAGTGCGTGTGTGTGTCTGTGTGAGAGTGTGTGTGTGAGAGTGTGTGTGTGTGTGTGTGAGAGTGTGTGTGTGTGTGAGAATGTGTGTGTGAGAGTGTGTGTGTGTGTGTCTGTGTGAGAGTGTGTGTGTGTGTGTGTGTGTGCGTTTTGTGAAAAGTCAGGACATAGATGTGTATAATGACGAGGTATGACAGGTATTACAAGGTGAAGGTGACTTTTCAGGACATTGACCCATGTCCCCACTTTTCAAAACGCTTATAAATCACTCAGAATGAGGTTTTTTGGGGGAAAGTTGAAATGCACAGTCTCCTGTAAGGGGTAGGTTTAGGTGTAGGGTTGGTGTAGGACAATAGCACATACAGTAAGTACAGTATAAAAACCATTACGCCTATGGAGAGTCCCCACTTTTCACAAAACGAACATGTGTGTGTGTGTGAGGTGTGTGTGTGTGAGAGTGTGTGTGTGAGAGTGTGTGCGTGTGTGAGTGAGAGAGTGTGTGAGTGCGTGTGTGTGTGAGTGAGAGAGTGTGTGAGTGAGAGAGTGTGTGAGTGCGTGTGTGTGTGTGTGAGAGAGTGCTTGTGTGTGAGTGAGAGAGTGTGTGAGTGAGAGAGTGTGTGAGTGCGTGTGTGTGTGTGTGTGTGTGCGTGCATCTGTGTGAGGGTGTACTTGTTTTTCTATTCAGGTGGGGACTTAAACCTGAATACACACAGACTCATGGGGACTCGTGTCACGGTGGGGACCTAAATTGAGGTCTCCACGGGCAAACAAGCTAATAAATCACACAGAATTAAATTAATATTGTAGGACAATAGCACATACGGTATGTACAGTATAAAAACCATTACGCCTATGAATGTCCCCACAAGGATAGCAAAACAAGTGTGTGTGTGTGTGTGAGAGTGTGTGTGTGTTTGCGTGAGTGTGTGAGTGAGAGTGTGTGTGTGTTTGCGTGAGTGTGCGTGTGTGAGTGAGAGTGTGTGTGTGTGTGTCTGTGTGTTTGTGTGAGAGTGTGTTTGTGTGTGTGAGAGAGAGAGTGTGTGTGTGTGTGTGAGAGTGTGTGTTTGTGAGAGTGTGTGTGTTGTGTTTTAGGGTGTGCGCGTTTTTGTAAAAAGTCAGGACATAGATGTGTATAATGATGAGGGTATGACAGGTATTACAAGGTGAAGGTGACATCTCAGGACATTAACCCATGTCCCCACTTTTCAAAACGCTTATAAATCACTCAGAATGAGGTTTTTTTGGGGAAAGTTGAAATGCACAGTCTCCTGTAAGGGGTAGGTTTAGGTGTAGGGTTGGTGTAGGACAATAGCACATACAGTAAGTACAGTATAAAAACCATTACGCCTATGGAGAGTCCCCACTTTTCACAAAAACGAACATGTGTGTGTGTGTGTGTGTGTGTGTGTGTGTGTGTGTGTGTGTGTGTGTGTGTGTGTGTTTGTATGTGTGTGTGTGTGTGTGTGTGTACGTCTTCTGCCTTTCTAAAAATAGTGCTCAAGGTGTTTTTCCTGTGCATTTCTTGAAATGAATCAGTGTTGACCAGTAATTGTTAGAATGCTTTGAAACCCCTTAAAAATATGTATCGAAGAGCTTAAAGAGCAAATAACTGGAAAAATAGACGAAGCATTGCCATGAATTTATACTTTATCCCAAATTATCTCAATCTTCTTTTCTAAACAGCATTAAAAAGATCTAACATTCTTTGCCATGTTGAGTTTTTTGTTTTTTAGCTCATGTTAAATACACCTGATTCCAGGAACTGTGGAGGACTGTGAACTGAAAGATGTCAATACATACAGTTCACTTACATTAAAAGAGGAAGAAAGACACTAAAGGGAAAAGGCTGATAGTGAATGAATGAATAAACGAACAGACGCTCCTCTTCAGCTGTGCTCCGGTGTGTTTCTGAGGAACAGAGTAGCTTCAGAGTTCGGTCGCCCGTGACCGGCTGCAGTAAAGCTCTCCTGATCCTCTTTGGTCTTCAACACACGTCAGAAACCCAAATCTACTGATATGAGAGCAGCTCCTTGTGCAGAGGAATTACTGCAGATTACTGAGCCCTGGAGAATTTCTAATCCTAACGTGAATGTTGATTAGCCACCGCTTCGAGATCTGAGCTGGAGACGGAGAAGATCTGTGAACATCAGTGTGCCTTGAGAAACACACTGAACCTGCAAAGAGTGAACAAAAGCATCTGCATAAATGAGCATTCGGACTCCTAAATAACACACAGAGAGGAATCAGGGCATTTACTGAGTCAGATGACGGTTTGTTAAGGAAACCAGCTAAACCAGTGAAGATGACCATCTGCAAGCCAGTCCTTGACGAGAGATTCTAGTAGAGTTCATTCGCCTTCATCAGTCTCCTTCTGAACCCTTAAAGAACCCGTGACAAACTGTCTTGTGCTTCACGGTTTATTCTGTGGATTAACAATGAAAGGCCCTTTTGTTTTTAGCGGTTCATTCACTGGCTTCAAGTCTTGGTTAGAAAAAATCCTCTTACTTACAGATTTACACATGAATACTGTATTCTAATGCACTGGTCAACAGCGACAGTAAGGCAAATGAAATGGTTAAATGATTGTGTCCTGAATGAACTGTGTAAGTCATCTCTGACACTCCAGGAAACTGAAATAAGGCTTCATATGTCAGTCTTCAATAATCACAATCATGGACAAATATCTCCAAATGTGTTAGGCACTGATTTGACATATACAGTGAATTACAGTCCCGTCACGTGTAAACTCTTGCAGACTCATCTGAATACAACATTACATGGCTAAAGCTCTTTCACTATTTCTTCTTGTCCGTGGATTTCTGCCCGGTGAGGAACTGCCAGATTCCTCCGCGGTAGAACTCGTTACCGAACGCATACAGGACGGCGTGGAAGATCGGAGACGTCTTG
The DNA here is from genome assembly GCF_012432095.1 of Onychostoma macrolepis. Classification (NCBI taxonomy): domain Eukaryota; kingdom Metazoa; phylum Chordata; class Actinopteri; order Cypriniformes; family Cyprinidae; genus Onychostoma; species Onychostoma macrolepis. Next base: position 116,519 of record NC_081166.1, on the reverse strand, counting down.
GCCAGCACCGGAAGGACCTGGAGGATTTACAACCAGATGACCATCATCATTACTGAGATCAACATGAGAACAATGATTTATCAAGCCAGTGAAAGATTTTAAAGATCACCAGTGTTTGTTTTCTTACCATTCTGAGCTTTGGGGAAACGAGATTAACGTTCTCGAAGCAGGCGTATGTGCACATCAGAACATACGGACCCCAGCAGAACAGCAGCGCTTTCAGAGGTAAACCTGTGTTAAACTGCAGGACAGAGAGGAGAAGCGCTGACACGAAACACATCATCACGAGAAACTAGACCAGAAATCTGACGCGTGCGTTATTTAATGCGAGAAGGAGATCTTAAAGCACACAGAACGCTGAGCGTGTGACTGATCTACGGATGATTCACGTCAGTCTCACTGCAGACGAACTCGTTTGTGCTGCTCTAACGATCCACACACAAACACAGATGACCACACGTTCTGTGAGCAGATGAACTGCTGACAGGTAGCGACTACCACATTAACACTCAACCAGTCGTTACTGTGTGCTGCAATCCATGCGTACTGTACATACTGTACAGAGCTAAGCACAGCCTCGTTACGGCCCACAGAGCATGAAGCATTAACCAAGTCTGGTTTAGTTGAAATTGCTGCACAAAATGTGTCACTGATCATACTTTGGTCATAAAGTATTAATAAATGAAATTTATATTATAGGGGACAGCAATTATTTAAAATTATTTAAAGCGCTATATAAATGCTTCATTCATTCAAAATTATAAATTGTACACACAAATTAATTTAAAAAAAAAAAGTTTATTACAAAAAATGTACTTTTTGAAAAATGCAAAGCGAAATCACACTAAGCGACAGCAAAGTTCCTGCAAATAAAGATATGCGGTGAATGTAATTGGAGCGTATGTTGACTAAGGAGAGAGCGAGTACCTTGAAGTGGTGCGTCTTTTTGAAATAAGCATAGATGGCATTGTAGGACGACTGCAGAACCATAAGAGGGAATGCTAAATACAGTACAGTGATGGACAGCATGTAGGTGATGTAACTCCTGAAGAAGACAGAGAAGAAATCAATGTATTACTTTTGCATACAAATTCATATTTGCACAGGTATGCACAATCATCAGTAATCATATGCAGGCAGGATAGACATTATTGTTTGTCAATATTTTTCTTATTGTGATTTCTGATTAGTAATGTGCAGTAGTTGAAAGTTGCATTGTTGTTTTTTGATTGGAGTTGCATGAGCTACAAAACAGAATCCAGAGTGAAGTCCGTTAGTGTGCTTGTGTTCTGGTGTGTGAGATGCATGTACCGGTCTCCTTGCGTGTAGTCGAGCGTACAGCATGTTTTCATCGGCTCAAAGTCAAAGACGCCCCAGCTGATGGCCGGCAGAGGCAGAGCCGCCCAGAACACGGCCAGGATCCAGATGATGGTGCTCATGGTCATAGACGTGCTCCAGAACATCTTCTGCTCTGGAAACAAACGCAACTAACTCATCGATATACAGCCGACAGCTGAGACAGTGCAGGAAAACTGTATTAAAAATGCTAATCAAACGTTTATACTCACTAGTACAGTACTGATGATATCTGTCCCAAGCAATGGCAGCGAGAAAACTGATGGCTGCGAGGATCGACACCATTCCCTGAAAAGCGTGAATCTGACAGCCCTCCGACCCGAACGGCCAGTATCTTCCAGAGTTCAGAAAAAACACAAATACACACAGCTGTTTGAATATTTATGCATACATCTGATATTTCTCATTTTCATATTAAAAATATGTGTTCTTCTGTGTCTAGCGGTTGCATTTCTGCGGAAAAGTCAAATTCCTTGTGTGCAATAAAACTCATAATTATGTGAGAAACAGTCATCACAAAATAATTCCTTTTTATTTATGTGTGTCATATCTTTTCACACAATTTTAGAAGTTGTGTTTTTGGTCAGTCTCACCTCAGGTAACTGGCATAAGCAGCCACTAAACCGTTAATGTTGAGGCTCAGGTCGGCCACAGCCAGGTTAAAGACGAAGAAGTTATTGGGCGTCTGCATCTCCCGGATTCTGAGGAACGCCACCACCGAGATCAAGTTAAGAAAGAAACCGAGAAGACCTAAAAGAAAATACTCAGATATTCAGACTGAACACAATTCATAACATTGTGCACCACATACAAAGAGCAATCATAACAAAATAATAATGACATCCACACTAACAATGAAGGATCAATAATTAGCACAGTGATCAGATGTCATCACTGTATGATCATTATACCATTTAACTGACTGTTTCTTTCTTTTTCTTTTTCTTTTCTTTTTCCTAATTCAGAAACTATTTACCAAGCTTTCTGGTTTTACAGATCAATAAGAGCAGCCTTCACTAATCAGTCTGACATAAAGAACTTTTGCATGTGTGTCAATACATTCATCGATGAAGAACTATCCAGCACTGATGAATGGATGGACTGATTGATTGATTGATTGATTGATTGATTGGTTGGTTGATGGATCAGCAGCACTCACCGCCCACCAGCAGCGCGGAGCCGAAGGCGAACATGTCGAAATCGCTGAATCCCTCCGGTAACGTGTATGAAGCCATTGTCCAAGATCCTCCTCAATGCTGACCGCTGCGTTGCAGTGCGAGACTTTATATGTGTGTTTATTCCTTGTGAAAGCGCGTGTGAGATTTAAAGCCCCTGAAATCCCCGCAAGAATGTTTTAATTCCGCAAAAGTTTGTGAAATCAGATCTGCAGCTGCAGCTCGTCTGAAGCAGATCACAGTCCTCCATACACAGCTCTCTCTGGCCTTACTGATGCTTAAAACAAACAGTGCACGCTTAAACAACCATGAAATATAATGCTGCAGTTGCAAAATATTTCGCAATAAATGATCAGATTATATTAACTACTATATTATACAATATATACTATATTATACAATTATGTCGTTGTCATAATAAAGTTTTTGGAAAAGAGTGCAATTGCAATTCCACTGCCAACTCATCCAAAAGTCACAATGGGCCTCATTCATGAAACAGGAGCAGAACGAATTTTTGTGTAAATAGTTTGTAAAGCTGTTCTGACGTAAACTGTCGAATTCATGAAAATGTTCGTATTTTCAAAATGTTAGTTGGTACGAAAGAAATGTACACCTGCTCCGTACCACGTATAAATGCTGCGTAAAACGTTCTGTGTTCTTTTTGGCAAACTGATGACACTGAATTTTGATGCACTTCCATTATAATATTTGACAAGTTAATTTGCCCTTGGCTTGCCCTCTTAGGATTTTCTTTTTTTTGCATCTGAGTTGATAACTAAACGCATCGCTCGTCACTGTCACTGTTTATCCAGCCTTAAATAAAGGAGGACAAATAGCGACCAACCATCCTACTGCCTTCAACAATGGAGACCTCAATATTATTGCTTACTGCTTTTTTATATTTAGTAAAATTCTTAAAAATGAGATACTAGAAATACGTTGCCGCCGTGGATATTCCAAATCATACCAACTAATGCGTATCAGCTGGAAAAACACGGTGCCACCAAAGTGTTCTCAAGCGCCACCAGCTGGGCGTTTTAAGAAGAGCGCCTGACATTTTTTCAGCTGGCTAAAAACTTCGGTGGACACACGTTATTGAATATTTATTGATAGGCATATGGCCTATTAGTCTTTTTTTCATTTATGCAGTATACTGGAGCCAAACCTGAGAAAGTAGACCAGAATATTCCACTGCGTCCCTGGACATGTTGTAATTCATAGGCGGGGATTATGCTAATTGTGAATGAGAGTGCACGAGCGCCCTATTTACCAATGATTGGAATTCATTAACATACACGTTTAACTATGAAATCGGACGTTTACGAAGCGTTTGTGAATCTGGAGTAGAGTTTTTGGGAGGGTCCGTTTTACGCGCAAATTATTCAGAATTTACTCCAATATTTATGCAAGTTTCATGAATGAAGCCCAATATGTTTGTAAATGAAATGTTTGTGTCCTTCATAAAAAATAATGGGAAATTGATTCTAATTGTTTGTCCCGCACTTCATAAAACACATTGATTTGATTACCTTTTATTAAATGTTATGTTTGAAAAATCTATATTGTGAATGAAATGTAATCGTTGCAATGACAATAGAAGCAAGAACAAAGTAACAGCACGAAATGTTTGAGGTATAATGTGGTGATCTGACTACAGTAGGTTCCAGTGCAAAAGGCTGTAATTAGTAAACTAATTCTTATTTCTCAGCTTTCAGATGTTAATGCCATTGGGAAATAACATACGTACACTGTACCACACTTCAGAGAAATGTGTTCACTTTAATCTCTCTCAATTCTTTTGGCTGACTCTCTCTAAAGAGCACAGAACAAAACATTTCAGAGCAGCATTTGTGCTTTCTCCTCAGGAGCAATCGCTTGTGTTGTTGTTTCCCCAGTTCCTTTGAGAAAAGTGTCTATTAAATGAATAAATTAAAATATACACTTCTGAATGAGCCTGAGAGTTCATTAAGTTTGAAAGTGAGTTTATTCATAGACTGAATAGGATAATTGTTGTGGATATCCATTATGAATTCTGACCCTCATTTCCTTTATCTTGACACTGGACAACAAACATATATTTGTTATAATATAGAAATATGTTTGAATGTGATATACAAGATATAGGCTAATATACTTTGAATAAACACACACAAATGTCTGTAGGCTACTTTAGTCTGAGATGAAGACTTTTGCTCTGTACTGCCACCAGGTGTTTTAAATGCATATTCACTTTTAATATAAAGTATCACCATCTGCTTTTTTGCTTTAATATAGCAAATTATATAGGCATCATAGACCAAACAGAAAATAAGGATAATAATATTAGGTAACCACTACTGATATGTGAGTAAAGTTGATGCAATAGTATAGATATAATGCTTGAAAAAAATCTGAAATATGCATCTTTCATATTATCGTAAATTTAATGCATCATAAACACTGCGTTTTATGCTAAATTCCTGCTTTTGCTCATTATTGAATCAATTGCAGTTTTGATGTATTGGTATGTCAAGTCAAGGGTCAAACTAACAACACTGATCTTTTGCATGCATAAAATAACCTACAGTGTGCTGGATTTCCATTTCTGTGTCTATTATAACATTTTCAATTTAAATAATCTTCAAAAAGACACATCACTAAAAATGTAACATTGTCTTGACACTCTGATTTACACGGTATGTCTGGTGAAAATAGAGCAAAACAAAGCCATTCACCAATAAGACACTCTGAATTCACAAACTGTTGTCCAATCCCAGGTCTAAAATTAACCCTCCAATCAAAAAAAGAAATGTCTGTTCTGTATATATACAAAAGACAAGCACACAGCCTATGGGCTTCCAGGAAGGAATAATCGTGTAAGTGAAAATACCCCAAGTCCTTCCTCTAATCTGCTCTATCCCTTTTATCTGGGGATTCGGAGCAGAGCGAGCAGAAAGTGCTTGAGAGACACAGAGATGCTGGGTGTGCTGCGTGATTAACAGACTCAAACCCACCGGACAGTAGCTAGAACAGACAGCGCAGAAGATGTGCACTCCGGGCTTGTGGGCTCTTGCGTCCGGCCGTGTGTTTCAGGTTTTTGCGCTGGTGCTCTGCTGCTTTTCATTGCTTTGCAGCGCCTGTCCTGCTCAATGCAGCTGCTTCTACCACAAAATGAGTGACGGATCGAAGTCGAGGTGAGATTTCACATGCACTCTGAAACTGAAACTTTACTGTAGAAAAGTCTCATATGGACCGTTGTCTGCAGAATATTGACAGGCCAGATTGTCTGTGCTCTTTATTTAGTCGTTGGATTAAAGTGTGTGTGCTTTTTAATCTTCTCTGCTTGTTAGTTGCAGTGTTTCAGACCTCTAGCATTCATCACACACACACACACACAGTGTAAAGATAATAATACACAATAAAAGTAAAATCAGAAATGAAAGCTAGTCAAAGAGAAATATGTCATAGAACTATATTGCAGCAATGTTGAGTACTATAATCTCAAAGTGGAGTATTCTTACTTGACTGGCATAATCAAATATCTCAACAAAAGGAGGCTATGCTTGACCCGTATGATGTGTTTTTCAAAGGAGCGTCCTGTGCAACAACCCTGACCTCACCGTCATCCCAAACAACTTTCCCTCGGACACCTCCAAACTCCGCTTCGAGAAAACCGCCATCAGTCGCATCGCTAGCGAATCCTTTCAATACCTAAGCAGCCTGGAGTACCTGTGGATATCCTTCAACTCACTCTCGTCCCTCAGCGCGGACAGTTTCCGAGGACTTTACGCCTTGGATGAATTACGGATGGATGGGAATGTTCTCACCTCCTTTCCGTGGGAATGTTTGATGGACATGCCAAACCTTCGGCTCCTGGATTTGCACAACAATAAAATCAGCAGCATCCCAGCTGAAGCAACCATTTACATCAGAAATTTGACCTACCTGGATCTGTCCAGCAACAGTCTGACCACCATTCCAGCCGAGGTTCTTACTTCATGGTTCTCTCCGAAACCTCCTCAGGATGCAGAGGATTCCAGAATGATACTGGGTGAGTTTATTTCTGTGCTTAAACCATTTCAGTTAAGTTGTAAAGTCTTAGTCACTGATGGAAGTGTCTGTTCTTTGCGCAGGTCTCCACGACAATCCCTGGCAGTGTGACTGTCGTCTGTTTGATTTGGTGCAGTTCCAGAAGTTTCCTTCCTCGTCTGTGGCATTCATCGATACACGTTTGCGCTGTGCCGAACCGGAGAGCTTGTCGGGAGTGCTCTTCTCTGATGCCGAGCTCCGCAAGTGTCAGGTTCCCCGTGTGCACACGGCCGTCGCGAGGGTCCGCAGCTCCATCGGAAACAATGTCCTGCTGCGCTGCGGCACCATTGGTGTTCCCATACCCGAGCTGTCCTGGAGCCGCGCCGACCGCAAGCCCATGAACGGCACTGGTATGTCTGACTTTTGCATCTCATCTCATGTCTCCCTTGCTTCTGTTAAGCAAACCCAGCGTCCAGGCATGAATAATGCGTCTGCTAAATAAATGGAATCTGCTGCTTGTGTATTAAGAGAGCTGCAAATATAGAAGCATGCAGGCAAAATCTGCTGTAATTATTGTACTGCACAGTTCAGAACTTATATTAAAGTGAGTGTTTTTTGTTTGTTCTTGTAGTTCAGCAGGAGATCTCTAAAGAGGGCATCATCTGGTCCATTCTCAGCGTTCCTGCCGTTTCGTACAGGGATTCAGGGAAATACATTTGCAGAGCCACTAACTTTGTCGGGAGCGCCGACGCCATTATCTCACTTGTCATTTCTGATACATGGCAAATCGACGAAGCGGTCGCCAAGAGAAGTCACGGAAAGAAGAACGCTGGATTCGGCCGAGCGGCATATCAGGAGAAACTCATCGCCAGGTACGTGCCGCCGGCCACATCCGCCGCTGTGCCCATCATTGAGCCCCTAAATGGACCCAAAGCCACGTCGTCCATCCAGATCGAAAGCTACAGCATTTCTGACGCTGTTTCCAAAGCGAAGGCCACAGCGCCGCCTGCGGCAGCTGCAGGATCATACAGCAATGAGCCAGAGCTTCAGAGAGACGTGCTGAGTAACCTGGAGGCTAATGCGTCGTCTCAGCAGCAGGGTCCGGAGCGCAGAGTGGTTCGGTCGGTCAAAGTGATCGGCGACACGGACCACACGGTCTCGCTGAACTGGCGCGCACCCGCTGCCACCAACACCACCTCCTTCAGCGTGCTGTACGCCGTCTTCGGGGAGCGCGACATGCGCCGCATCAACGTCGGCCCGGGCAAGAACCGCATCACCATCGAGGGCCTGGTGCCCAAAACCAAGTACATAGCCTGTGTGTGCGTGAAGGGCCTCGTACCCAAGAAAGAGCAGTGTGTGATCTTCTCCACGGACGAGGCGGCCAGCGCCAGCGGCACACAAAAGCTCATTAACGTGGTGGTGATCTCGGTCGCCTGTGTGATCGCGGTTCCTCTGACGCTCATCGTCTGCTGCGGCGCGCTGAAGCGGAGGCTGCAGAAACTGATGGGCCGGAAGTCCAAAGACATTCAAGACTCGTACGTGACATTTGAGACTCTGTCTCCAGGCACCAAAACCAAAGGGCTGGAGGGGGAATATCTCAGCAGACTCAACCCAGACGAGTCCAACCGTCTGCTTTCGGCCCGCTCCAGCGTGGACTCCGAGGCCACGGCCAGAACCGAGGGCCAGCCCAACGAGTACTTCTGCTGACCGACCTGTTTCAGACGACTCTGTGCCTAGAGCACTCTTGGCATGGGCCGGATTACACTTTTAATGTGTTCGAAAGCTTCAATACATATCAGCTTTGTCCTTTCTCAGCCCTGAAAGGGTACAAACCACCTTAGAGAAAGTCCGGTGTTCAAAAAGGGAAAATTATCACACAAGAGTGAAATAATAATGTCTGTATTTTTTATTTTTGTCATGCACTTTTATTGATTCACTGATCATGCATATTCTGCAATGAAACACATAATACCCATCTGTCAGGAAGTGAAACTGTTTGGAAATGTTCTGTGTGGACCGTACTTTTTACTTGTTTTTCTTTATACTGTTATCTTGTCAGTGTACTGGGCAACTCTTTTCCACTTCAACCTTAAAACTGTGCTTATATTCTGTCATATCAGGAATATGTTGATGTCTGTACTTATTAAAAATGTTTAAAAATATGACTGAATAAAACTGTGAATAAAAAATGTAAATTTTTTACATGGTTCATGTTTTCTGAATGTTTTCTCTTTGTTTATAAAGTGATGAAAACACTAGCTGTGCTATTCCTAGATTGTCTGAATGTATAAAGCAATATTTAGGAACTTCAGAAGAAGTTTGAGCATTAAGGATAATAGGATTTACCCCACTGAACCAGTGAACAGTCAATCATGCGGAGCTGCCCGTGTCTGCTGTAAACATGGAGCTGCACCACCATTTATTTGTGTATTTGACATTTTACGTCTGAGATCCCAAATTTAATTCTGTACTGAAGATATTTACATAATAGAGGGAATTTATATTTCTTCACACTTGTTTTATCTTGTTTTTAAACTGTTTTCAGTAATTCATTACTGTACAAGATTAGTGTACTCGACTCATTACTGTACTGGACTCATTTGATCACGCTTATTGTTATATGTAATGTATAGCGTTTTGTCAAAGCTTCATTTACTCCCTGACAAACCGCGTCAGGATAGATTAAATGTAATGAGCTTAACTTCACAAGGACCATGGATAAACTGCTTCTCAAGCCGTGTTCAGAAGACTGTGGTCGTCTTATTCGCGACGCTGTCTGCTCTCTTGTTCTGTCAGAGTTCTGCGGGATCCGTGTCTGACCAGATGCTCCTGCACAGACCAGCCCTTAGGCAGCATTCCTGAGAATTTCGTGAAAATCTGTATTGAAAGAGCAGATGTAACTGAAATCCCACAAGCGCCATTCTCAACAGTCAGTGCCTTGGCGTTCCTATGGCTAGATTTTAACAATATAGAACTCATGAATGTTAGAATCCTGGAGGGACTGCATAACTTGACAGAATTACGCATACAGGGCAACCAAATACGTTCCATACCATGGATTGCTTTTCAGGACACGCCGAACCTTGAAATTTTGGACCTGGAACACAACAGAATAGATGCGCTTCCAGAATATGCTCTGCACCACCTGCCCAAACTAACCTACTTCGATTTATCCTTCAGTCATCTCACCGTCATATCCAGAGACGTCTTTCTCAGCTGACCCGGCATCCGGTCACAGAAACCTGGCCTCAGACGGGAACGGGCTAACATCGTCCCAGCGCTCCATGAAAACCATCGGCTCTGTGACTGCAGACTCGAGGGCTTCGTTGAATTCATCAACGCTGTCAGTCCACTGATCGTCCTGATGAACTCGTGAGATGTTCTGGATCCAGAGCAGGAAAGTTCTTTCATGAGGTGGAGCTAAAGACATGCATAAAGCCAGAAACGATCGGTCCTCAAACTAATCTCAGCTTCGCCGCAGGGTCAGACGTCACCCTGAGGTGCTCGGTGAGATCCAGAGCTGGAGCTACAGTGTACAACACATCAGAGCTTTTACAGGGAAACACTTCGGCCTGATGCGCTCCATCCGATACCTTTTTCAATTAGTAGCTCATTTGATTTTTTTTTTGAAACTACTCATTTTACTAGTGCGTCATCCCGTTTACTCTTATAAACTTCTCTCAGTTTTCTGCAGTTTCTCAGTTTCTCAGTGAACAACGACACCGTCATCTCTGTGCTGATTATTCCAGCGCTTCACGAGGCGTTTACACCTGCACTGCCAACAATTTCATCACTAACTCGTCTGTCAGTGTCTGGCTCAATGTTTTTCTATCCCAAAACCCCACTCTCCTGCTCTCACCCGCCTTAATTCTGGCATCAGTGGATGAAAACGTGTATATTAATATACGCATCGCCAAGCAGACCGTCTATGGCATCACCATCGAGTGGTTTACGCTGACAGAGAAACCTGGTTCACGGTTTATTTCGGCCGTTATGATGCATCCAAGAAGTGACCATATGCCACTTAAAAAATAAGAAGTGTGTGACGTGAAGAACCCTAACTAACCTAACCCTAACGGCCAGTGCGTGGTGTTTGTGTCGGGCAGCGATCTGAACCCGCTGGAGCGGAGAGACAAACTCATTATTGCGATCGTGTGTGTCATGCTGCTGCTGTGCCTGCTGGGATGTGTGTTTGCTCGAGCGACAGAACACACTGCTTCAGGCGCTGCACGCGGCTGTATGACAGACAAGTGACGTGAGAGACACGAGACGCCGGTGATGAAGGGCTGTGTGGAAATTGTGCAGATGATGAGCAGATCAGAGGATAAAACACAGAAAGGAAACAGCACTGCCCAGCTATAATAGACCACATATTAATACACATGTCAGAGACCAGAGATTCTGTGATTCTTTGTGAATAGAAGCAAACACTGACTTTCAGTGGGAGGGTTTTCTTGTATATGCATTGTTTTAAATGTTATGAAATGTCAAACATTGAAGGTTAGTGGGAGTCATCGTTTTCTTTATTGTACAGCGGACCTAAAAATGAGATGTGAAATACTGATGGAAAAACACTTCCCAAGATATACTGTCCTACAGTTTTAGGAATCTGGGTTAGATTCCAAATAAATGTACAATTTATATTATTATTTAACAATGTAAAAAAATTTACTGATTTTACTAGTATTGCTGCACTGCAAATATTCTTGCTTTTCTGTTATAAATCGCTGCTTTTACCTCAAGTTGCTTTAAAAAAAAAATGTTTGGTAAATGAGTTCATGTAAATGTAACAATAAAAATTGAATAGCAGGACAATGACATCAGTCTCTTTTAATTTCTTTAGATAACACTTTAAAAATGTGTTTATTTCTAAATTCAGTTATAGCACAGACTTGATATGAAGATTCATGATAAACACATTTGACACTCAGATATGCCTATACAGCAAACAGCACATGGATGTTCATCTGCTCTCCTTCTCAGAAAATGTACAGGAAAATTAAAAGACTTTCAAAATATCAGTGAAAAACTCTTTATAAAACAATAATAACAATAATAAAAAAAGGTTTGACAGCAATAACTACAAATGAGAGTCCGATGTCCATACAGTCTGCAGACTTTCACCAAAGATCCTCAAGGCAAAAGCTTAAGGAATACAGTCAGACAGCAGGGCATGAAGTGCATGCAATAGTCACATAAATAATCTATAGAAATCAGAAAGGGTTTTTACAAGTTCTTCTAAATTTTGATATGTATTAATGATTAGATTCAGTCTAAATTGAAGGAAACCTAAAGATGGCAGTATGGTGCTAATTATGAGATTACAGTGGAGTTTGCTTCACTTTTGCAGATCTAGAACTGATGCATAAAACTGGTCTAAGAAGCACAGCAAGCTTGAGGTGTACATTACTGAAATAAACAGCATCCAAGTAGCTGTTTTCTGTTTACAAACACACACAGTATGTGCATAGACCAGCATTGGCAAGTTACTTAGCATTTTTAAGGTATTGTTTCTTGTAAGAATACCAGCCAGATCTTAAATGACTGTACGGCATGTTGAAAAACAGAAACAATTTAGGTAAACCAGATGGCCACTTTAAAAACACTTTCACAAAAAAACAAAAAAGAAGCAGCATTCTTCTCAGCGAACTGTTTGTAACATCAAATGTCCAACAGTCCATAAAAACACACGTGTCGAGATCCGCTGCTCACACCGGTCAGCGTGTCAGTAATAGTAGCCTTGATTTGCCTCATTGATTTTCTGTTCTATTCTCATTTTAAGCTCAGACACTAGAGCGGAGCTGATGCCACTGCCGTCTTTGTTTTGGCCAGATTTCTGGATGCCGTCTGTGCTTTTGCTGGTCCTCCAGCTGGAGCTGCGGCTGGTGTTTCTGGAGGCCAGCGAGCCGGACACCGTGGGCACTGATCGCAGCCGCTCGCTCGGCCTGGAGTGAACCGGAGGCGGAGGCGGGAGCACCGGAGCGCTGGGGGTCGGCAGCTTGGCTCTGGGGCTGCTGTGGCTGTCGCTCGTGTCATCATCAGCAAGAACTTTCCAAAGCTCTGGTCGCTCCGTCCAAACCGCGGCCTGAAAGTCCAGCGGTGCAACTCTTTGGGCCTCCTGCGTATGATGCGGCGTGCCGGCGTGATCCTGTTGGACTTTGTGTTGCGAAAGTAGATGATGGTGGAGATCATAACTGTCACCAAAACCATCACGGTAATGATGCTGACGGCCAGACCAAGAGCTTTCATTGGATTGTCTCGGCTCTGCATTAGAAAATCAGCCATGGGCCCTTGGAGCCGATTCTGAAAAACAAACACAAAAAAATTGTAAATAATTAGCACATAATGAGCATTAATTTTTCTTCACATAAACCACAGTGATATACTATTAAATCATGACTACATGGATGAAAAAGAACTGTGGATGAACTATGAAATACTATGCTACTTTGTTCTATATAAGCTCCATGTTTTTATACCAAGGAATTCACATAATAATTCAAAGTACTTGTGTTTTTTGGACATTTACCATGGTAGTAACATGGTATTCTCCCCAAACAAACAAAAAATGCTCATTAAAAGCTGCTTTGATCCCACAGCGCACACAGTGACCCCTGACATATAAACGCCTCACCGCCTCCATGATGTTGATTTTCACGACCGCCGTTGTGCTGAAGGATGGAGAGCCTCGATCGCGAGCCTGGACCACCACAGACCACCGGCAATCTTTCTGTTTGGTGATGTTCTGCACGATCTTCATAGACTTGATGTACGGTTTGAGCTTAATCTCTCCTGTGGAGGTGTTAATGTCGAAGATGTTGTCTGGATCGGCTTTCATGATGGAATATTCAATCAGGTTATTGGGTTCCTCTGCGTCCTCATCCACAGCCTGAAAACAAACCGCAATCAGGTTCCAATAATATCATAATATTCACAATCGCAGCATCAGTGAGAATATTGTTGAGTCAGATTTGCTCACAGATGCAGGACTTTAAGCTGGTTGTGGGATCACTGGAGTTCATGCCATCAGGCTCAATGCGAGATTTGGCTTTTGATTATTGGTCTAATCTACTGGGACGTAAGACAGATGGCTGTCCACAAAATAACAGTTTTGTTGGAGAACACAAACCTCTATTTTCACTGGGGCCCCAATGATCATGGTCTTCTCCAGGAAGTTCTGGTTGAACTCTGGTGGGTGGTCATTTTGATCCAGCACCGTGACAAAGACCTCTGTGAGGCTATATTTGCCCTCAGTGTCTTCAGCTTTCACATAGAAATTATATTTTGACTTGACTTCAGCGTCTAAAGAGGCCCAGGGCTGCGTGTAAATGATGCCGGACGTGGGGTGAATGAGAAACCTGAAACAGACAAACATCACAAAGATTGTATTCAGAACAATGATGTAGTTGACATCACAGATGTTGTTGAACTTATGCTTCCAGTTTGAGAAGTTTCCAAACGTTGAGATGAACAAACTCTGCACTGGATCTTAATGATGGCTTACAGTCACTCTGTTCAATGGCCATTTTAAGATCAAAATAAACACGTGGCTGTGTGCCTGATTTTAAGAGCTTGTCATCAAGTCTGGATTTTAATCGGATGCTTTATTCTTGTCAGTGTGACTCTCTGCATGTGAAAATTAACAGTCAGCCTGAAAGCTGCTATTTTTCACACCATTATAATTTGCCTCCTGCATTGGGGAAGAATCAAGGCATAAATTTACAGGTTTTGCATTACCCGTATGTGTTCTACCTCCAGCTGTCAAATCGCTCGCTAATTGGGCCCTGACTCACTCGCGGGTGTGGAGATGCTATTTTTACTTCTCCAATCCCATTACAAGATTAGCCAGCTCCCTCGCTGGAGTCTGTCTGTAAGCTGTTTTGTGCGTGTCCTTTAGTCCTTTACCGGCCTTATAAAAACAAGCGAAGCATCCAGATACGGACGAGCGTGAGGACATCTGTGCCACTTTTGCTGAAGTTGACCTCTCACTCTAAACTCAAGCAGATGACTGACAGAAATAATGTGAAAATGTCACAGACCATCCAGTTAAAATCACAGACATTGAGATTGGTCCCGTTCTGTTAGGTCCCGTAGCTGAATTACCCATTAAGATATATTTTACTTGCAAAAATATCAAGTTGTTATTTGCAGAGTGATGTCCATTATTAATTAGAGCTTAATCCAAACAGATGAATGAACAAAATTTTATTTCCGTTATTGGACCTCTGAATGTGATGCTGCATAAGAGCCGTGGAAGAATCACTGATTCAAAGCCATTAATGTTCAATACTGAGGTCTGTACTCACAGATCAGCACCAGAGCCGTAGATGGAATATTTAACTTCTCCCCAAAGCCCTGAATCAGGGTCAGTCGCCTGGAAAAACACCAGATACACATCAGTGCTCAAACACAGTCACAGAACACATCCAATCGGACCAGACCGTCCAACATTAGACCCGGAGCTGCAAGATTACTGGTTTCAGAAAGCTCATTCTTTACTGTTAAGCATAATTTCAAGCTGCTCACGGTCACTGAGACGACGTTGGAGCCTCCTGGGGAATTCTCAGGGATCCTGGCGATGTAAAACTCAGAGGAGAACTTTGGAATGTTGTCGTTTGTGTCCAAAAGATTGATCACGATATCCGCAGTGGCACTGAAGCGCTCGGGAGTGTCGATCTCCACTGCTAACAGCTGAAAAACATCATACACGCTTCTCAGGATAAAACATTCAGCTTAAAGATAACCTACTGTCAGTATGATCAAAATAAAAGATCAGGATCAGACCTTGAATGTTAAGAATTGGTATTTTTCGTAGTCGATGGCAGTTGAGTTTTCCACAATGATGGTGACTTGAGCTTCATTGAGAACCGTCTGAGGAACCACACGGAGAACGCGAGAGGGTCCCACCAACAGCAGCCTGAACTTAGCATTTGCTCCCTGCACGAGAACCAGAGATTCAGAGAATATGGAACTTTCATGGAGAAAAAACACTTAAAGCATTCACAGAAAAAGCTCCTTAAAAATTTAACAAAGTGCTATTTCTAATAAAAGTGTTTATTTATTGCATAGAAAACAGGCAAAAACAACAAATAATTTCTATGGCAGATGTCAACAACCTTATTTTGTGCCATAGTGTGTGTGAATCTCGCAGTTTGCGCATCGCCATCTTTGTGGTTTGTGTGTGAAATGTGAAGGACTGAAAGGAATACAGCACTGCTGCCTAGCTCTTCTGTTGACCTGCAGTTTAATTCTCTCACTTTTAGTATTTATAGCTTAATGTCATTCATTTGATCTAAATGAAATAAACCCCTCTCGCTCTGATTGCTAACCCCGGGTGTACACATCCGATGAAAGCAGCAGTTTAATGCATGACTGTTGACTGCGCACCTGGTCTGAGTCGTTGACCGTGATCTTCAGGCCGCGGAGAATCTCTCCTTCTGCCGGATGCTCGTACATGGTCAGCTCAAAGTGGTTCTGCTGGCCGTTCTCGCCATAGAAAGTGGGCGGGTGGTTGTTGAGGTCCACCACACGAACAGTGACCGTGGTCACGCTGTAGTCAGAAAACCTGTCGGGTCCAACCTCTGCAGCCTTGATTTACAATAAAATAAGTCTTATTAGGCCATGTGTGATGCTAATTAGAAATACTTACTCAAGCTGTAATGATGTTCATATCGCAAATATAGACAACCTTGACTTTTAACTCATATAACTCGTTCCTCAGCTGTACAGGGAACGATGTCAAGCTGATACAGCCGCTCGTGCTGTTGATGCTGAAGAAGCCGTCGCTGCCTTTGAGAACAGAAGAGACAGGAGTATTACTAGTGGAAGTATTTGATAAACTATGACTGTTTATCTCTAGAGTTCAGAAATTAGAATGAGCACTGAAGTGATAATGCAGCGGACCACTTAGAATGGAGTAATGGATGGCGCTGGGGTTGTTCTGGTCGCCGTCTTTGGCAAAAACAGTGAATATCTCTGAACCCTGCACACAAAACACGCAAAAAGACAGAGCATACAGTCAAATACATTGAAGTCTAGCACTCATTTATCACTAACCAGTTACAATGAGTAGAATAAGTTGTTTTATTTGGTTTAATGTGACTCTTCTAAATGAAAATCTCTTGAAATTTAATTGAACATAAGCACAATGAAGGTTTTACTTGAGCTGGAATGTTTAGTTCTATTTTTTTCAGGATTTTAGATATAGTGTCACACTTACTGGTACAGAGACTTCATACACAAATCCAAAATACGGAGTGCCAACAAACACTGGAGGAGAATCCTGGGTATCGAGGACATTGATGGTTATGATGGCTGTGGAGGTCATGACCTGGTATTTACCATGATATTTACCACCACCATCCTGAAACAGACACACAGCACTGATGATCTGGTACTTACTGACTGATTCATGAGGAAATCTTATCATCTTTGGACTTCATGTGGACTTTACTGTTACAAGATAAATGCCTTTATGAAAGATCAACGCGAACAAGCTCGTCTATCTCAGAGAACAGAGGGATTTCACACGGTTGAGTCTGTTTGTTCACCTTTGCAACCACAGTGACAAAATGAGTCCTAGAGAGCTCGTAGTCCAGCGATTCTCCGGGTCTGATGCGCAGAACTCCACTGTGACCGTCGATGGTGAACTTAGTGCTGGGCGTCGACTGCAAACGAAATGACAACTGATGAAGATGTGTTTCCTGAAATATATAACGCATCTCTCAAACACAAAGCCAAAATGACAGGAAGCAATCTGTTCCAAAAGATGACATAAAACTCTCTGATGGCGAATGGCACTCACTGAACCACCGTTACAAGCTGCTGAGATCTGAAACAATATGATCATGACTGCTTGCTGGATGAAGTATGCAGTATGCATGGGTTCTCAGTGCAATTTTGACGGCTTTCTGCACTTTTTAGATCTAATAATAATGATATTGTGATGATTATTTGTTGCTAGTGCATGAACTCATGGTGTAAAACTCAGTTATGTGAAAAAACGTGAATAGTGTTTGTAGTAAGTTGATACTTTTTAAAATGTAATGATGCCAGCCCTTTCCCAGTACTGGGTCAATCTGGTACCGTCTGATCGGTGGCTGCTTTCAAGCGTTTCCCTATTTGTGTGATTGCTCTGTGAAGAGCGTTCAAAGCTTCTCCACAGCTGCTTTAGTCAGACCTGCTGATCTGGCAACCGTACAAGCCCCATATTCACCAGTTACTTTCCTTTCTGAGTACTAATACACAGACAACTGACTAATACTTGTTTCTTTCAGACATCAAAACTTTAAGATTAAATATATGTGGAAGGGCGTTTCTTAGATGGCATCACTGGTCATCATTTCTTTCACGAGTCCATCTTTAAATGGTCGTGTGTTTTGGAAAATTGATTTTTGTAGAAGTGTATTTTCAATCAACGTGAGCTCTGAAAACGGCATGTATAGTAATTATGTCAGAAATGATGAGAAATGATAGAGATTGACTTGTCAAGTTTTTCCTCGGAGGAAGCTGCACTGGAGGCCGGACGCTCCGCTGACCTCAGACGCCTCATGCGTCGAGCGCTAACGAATGCGGCATGTGGCCGAGCGCAGAGGTAAGCCAGACTAAGCCCTCAACCTGCCTAAATGTAATTGAAATTTAATCCAGTAGCAGCACATTTTCTGATGGTGCTTTGGTGTCACGATCTGTTCGACGGCCGCAGCAACTGTCCTCTACAAACTGAGCCGCACAGATTTAACGCTGCCATTACAGACTCAGATATCCTCACTGATTATTATCTTGTTCCCTTGAGAAGAGACTAAATGATTAAAAGTGTGACTCCACAGTCATAAATAAATTATTGTTCCATTGAGTATTATGGTTTATTAGCTGTGGCTGTTCACAATTCTCAAACAACAAATACTTAGTCTTATTAATATTAATGCGTCAGACTTCATATGACTCATCCAATCAGAATTTAGAGTTGTAACAATCTGTATTAAAATATATAATGATGGTTTTACTGCTTCCAGAGTCATCATAATGATGGGCCGAAGACTTGGATCTGGCAAACGAAGAACCTTTCAGATTGTAATTATGACTGAGTAACTTCAGGATCTCTAAGCTTTCAGATGGTTTCAGTAACGAAGGCTTGGTCATTATTTAAAAAAAATACAGCTTCTTTGTTTGCATCTTCCCTCATATGTGTTTAAGTGTAACATTTGTTACATAGTGCACTTTACTGGGAAAAAAAGTGGAAGTGGTTTTGTCTGACCTGCAGGTAGTAGGTGACACTTCCTCCGGACCCGAGGTCTCTGTCGATGGCCTGGACTCTATAGATGCTGCTGCCCGAAGCTGCGTCCTTCAACACACACCGCAACTACTTCAACAACAATTCATGATGACACTGATCTGTTCATTTCCAAACCGCTTCTCATTCTCACCTCGGGGACGTCCACTATGAGCGGCAGATTCAGAAACTCAGGCTTTTCATCATTAGCATCTGTGATAAACACTCGAACATTTTCTACAACCTGGAGAAGTGAGATATAAAATAAATCTGACTTTACCAATAGTACATACTGTACACGATAAATGGACATTAAAACACATTCAACACGATGCACATAATAAACACTATGGGACTAAATAATAATTAAGGAACAATATAATATTTATGAAATCAGCTGTCAAAGGCTAGCATTACTATTTCTTAAAGGTGAAGTGTGTAATTTTGGCCCCAGTATATTAATCAAAATCCTAAAATAGGTAACAATATATTTCTGGTAACACTTTATTTTAGGGTCTCTTAAAACTAGTTAACTAGTTAAGTTATTAGCATGCATATTACTAGAATATTAGCCATTTATTAGTAGTAATTAAGCACATATTAATGCCTTGTTCTACATGACCTTCTTCTACATCCCTAATCCTACCCAATACCTAAACTTAACAACTACCTTACTAACTATTAATAAGCAGCAAATTAGGAATTTATTGAGGGAAAAGTCGTAGTTAATAGCCAATAAGTGTTCCCTATTCTAAAGTGTTACCATATTTCTCCTACAATAATTATACTAAAAAACACACAAAAAAAACCTTAAAAAATTAAGAGCCATTGAATTGGGGTTCTATATTTTTTCAGTTTTATTTTAATAAACATGACATAACATTAAGATAATTTACGGTTATAAAATGCTGGATGTATGAGCTTTATCTAAACTGAGGGTGTTTGTTGTCTGTGAAACCGCTGCTTCGTCGTCAGAGAAACTGTGCTGCTCTTAAATCGCTCTCGTGGTTCTTTGATGGCAAACGTCACAGTGATGTGACGTCGCTGTTGTCATTTCAGTCAGAAGCGAATCCATCTGTGCGTTTCTCTCTTCAGGAATGACTGATTTACACACCACAAACTAGCTGAACTTACAAACAATGACACACTTAGAAATAATCCTGTGATCAAAGCTTAACGGAATCATGTTTTTCACCTTATTTCTCCCATCTGTGATGGTCACAAATGCAACGATCTCATCCTGAACCTTAACAAGCAAAACGAGTGAATTATTAACACAGATACGTTTGACTTTATGGTTTATTTTCCAGAATTATGTCCTTATATTGTGTTGGGATTGAACCCTTGTAATGTCATCTATGCTCTCACCTCTCTGTCCAGTGTTTGGATGAGAGTCACGTTCCCTGATTTGGGCTCGACGCTGAAGTACTCTTTGGAGCTCTTATCAAAGGTCATGCCGTAGGTCACCGGCTCTCCTTCGGCGTCAGAGCCGTTCAGTGTGTAAACATGAGTCCCTGTGGAAGAACGAGTCCAAATTACACATGATCTCACGTGAACTATGTGTGTTTATTATCTTAAAGACATGAATTACTACGATAAAGTATCTTAGAAGCAAATATTATCATATTTGTTAAATGTAGTACAAGCAGGGTCATATCCACCATAAACAGATATACACCTCCTAGCAATTCATCTAACATTAAAATGTGCGTGTCACTATTGAGAAAATCCTAGAACCCTAAAGCCACGCAAACAATTCCCTGTCACTCATCTTACATCACAATTAGCTGAATATTTGATTTGATAAAAATCTAATTAATTTTTGCACACAACAAATATGTATTCAGCAGGATCAGAGTGAGTAGGCTTATTATATCTGTGTTCTTGTATACAGTAAGCACATACAGTGTGTGATGTTCTTTTATCATATTGTCTGTTATTCCTCCCTATCTGACAGCATGTTATCATAGAAGTGAATGCAAACCAATGGATGTGTCTTCTGCGATGCTGAATAACGCCATGTTTCCGTTGCTGCTTCCAGCCCCATTATCATAGAAATACGGTGCAAAGTCAGATTGCCCTGAAAAAGACAAATACTTAAAACCTCAGCATCAGATGACATAGAAATGCACATCAAACATTTCAAGTACTAAACCTCATGATGTTCACACACAAAATCACAGACAATGTGGTAAATAAAGTGTGGGCTTTTTGATGTGATTTTGAGTGAAATCATTGACATAAAAATCATCTGGACCAATTCAACTGAAATTCAGTCTCAGTAAAGAATGTCACTGAATTTTAAATAACTGCTCCAAAAATAAAACAATAGTTCTACTGCAAAATCTAATGATTTAAGTTAAAAGTGTATTTTAAAGCACAAAGTAGCTCATTTCCAAAGCAAGCTCCGCTCTCCTGCAAACACTCGCTCAGTCCTTCCATTATACTTAAAGGATTATTGAGACAATTACAGTTTGAAGCTGATTACACACAGACTACAGACTCGTCTCTAACCAGTAAAACAGCCAGTAACTCACCCATAGACATGCACAGTGAAATGAGAAGAATTAAAGTCTGTTTTTTCCTCATACTCTTCATCCTGTAGAAAAAGTGTACAGACACTGAAGGATCATATGGAGAGCACTGCAGCTGCTGCTTGTCTGAAGACGTCTTTAAAGGCGTCTGAGCGCAGCTTCAGTAATCCTGTGACTCAACCCTCTGCAGCTCATGACTCAAACAGACCCAGAACAACACCGCCGACCCACAGGAGTGAAGGGATGCAGGTGGAAACGCAATGAAAAAGTCAATTTGACAGAAAGTATCAGGTTAGTGTGTTCATTTAGGAGTTCTGAACACAGTGCCATGTCTTTATTTTCAAACTTAACATGCAAGATTATCATTCAGCAGCAGACTGCTGTAACCTGGACATAGAACCGAGGGTTCTGTAACTTCAGAACTAAATGAAATGGAATGACAGAACCTTCAATACATCCATCGTTTTCCTATAAAATCTAAATTTACATCAGCTCCTGATAAAGCACATCTGTCACTGACCTATTTTAAGGGGTGAATGTGACGTACATCTGATTTTTGCTTCACAAATTTCACACATTATGGAGCGAAGACACAACAGAAATTGAGTTCCTTCTTTTTTGAGTAAGTGAGTAACTGAACATTAAAGATATGACCTGCACACTCTTAAAAAGAAAGCTTCCAAAAGGGGGTTTTCACAGCGATGCCATAGAAGAACCAGTTTTGGTTCCCCAAAGAACCTTTCAGTGAACATTTCTTAAAAGAACCATTTTTTCGTAGTGTGAAGAACCTTTTTCCACTGTAAAGAACCTTTTATGGAATGAAAATGTTCCATGAACGGTAACGGTTCTTTGTGGAACCATTGATGCCAATAAAGAACCTTTATTTTAAGAGTGGTTCTCCTCTGTCCTGAACACACAGACAAGCAGAAACTTGAGTTTCGGTGCAGAAACAATTAAAGTTTAGAAGAATAGTCTGGATTTCTGCATAAAACTTGGTATGAATGACAGCGAGTCGTTGAGTACAAGTGCTGGAATGATGGAGCTTCTTTTCGATGCCGTAAAATGTTTTATTCAGTTTAAAAAATATAAGGCTGTGATAAAAATGTATTTAATAAACAGATCAGATTTACTCTACTCAACCAAACAACTCACAGAAGCAGTTCAGGATGAATCAGACAGTAAACAGTTAGCTGAGGAATTGTGTTTATAGGCCGTTGCTGAAAACATGGCAAACTGTCTCTTCCATCCATTTCGGTGAGAGACGGCCGTGTTCCTACTTCTACTTCAGAATGACTAATGAACACAGATAATATTTTTTAAAATGTTTAAATCATTAAGCCACTTTAGGCATGCATTACTATATTATTGTCAGTAAAGAATGCTGATAAGATTTGGCGTGAAATCACTGTACTCATGATTTCAAGCAGATTATTGCTTTATTAAATGGCAGAAACAGTAATTTAATAACAGACATACATCTCAATATAAACATTATTATTAGGAATAAATAAATTATTGTTCCATTGAGTATTATGGTTTATTAGCTGTGGCTGTTCACAATTCTCAAACAACAAATACTTAGTCTTATTAATATTAATGCATCAGACTTCATATGACTCATCCAATCAGAATTTAGAGTTGTAACAATCTGTATTAAAATATATAATGATGGTTTTACTGCTTCCAGAGTCATCATAATGATGGGCCGAAGACTTGGATCTGGCAAACGAAGAACCTTTCAGATTGTAATTATGACTGAGTAACTTCAGGATCTCTAAGCTTTCAGATGGTTTCAGTAACGAAGGCTTGGTCATTATTTTTAAAAATACAGCTACTTTGTTTGCATCTTCCCTCATATGTGTTTAAGTGTAACATTTGTTACATAGTGCACTTTACTGGGAAAAAATCTATTCTGTTCAGTCTGTGATTGAGTCCAGCAGTGAAAGCAGTGTTTCTCCTCCGAGTGTGTGATGCTCCCTCTGCTGGTTCACAGCTGTCAGAGCGACTACGTGATCACAAACACACACTTCTCATTAATGCGGTTTAAGTGCTTCAGAGGGTCAAAGACACCAATACAGAATACTTCTTGAGTCTTTAAAGTAAGTGGCACCTGCAGCAGCGCTGATGTTCCCATCAGCTGCCAGTGGCCTCGTCTCTGGATTAATCAGCATCAGAATACAGATGGAGACACGAGGATTAATCACTAATCTCACTGTCATCTGCCACTGGTCAGAGCACAAATAAAACATGAATGTGTGCCGATGGCCAGATGCTCTCAGAACACAGACTTCATGGAAATGAATGGAAAAAAAAAATAAAAATAAAAATCGAAATCATGTAAAATCATCAGACTGAATTCAACTAAACGCTCAAAGAAAACAACGAAACGGCAAGACAACAGAGTTTTTGAAAGCACATCTGAATTTAAGTCTGTCTTGAGGAGGATTCATCACCGTCTGCTCTAAAGTTTAGTGTCTTCAGCTTTAACGGTACCAAAGATGTTAAAATACCATTAAAATGGTGCTTAATGTCTGTTCTAAAGCAATAAACGGTAAACATGTAGTTTGAGATACAACTAAAGTTTATTGAACCATGAACCCCAAACTGCAAGAACAGAGCAATCACAGTGACAAGTGTTTTCTGTGCAATAACTGCGTTAACAAGTCTGTTGTGATCCGAAAAATGTTTGTTTTAATTACACCAGCTGTGGAAGTAAGACGATCTGCATTCACCCTCATTAACTACGCCAATTACCTTGTACTGACTGACATGTTTAAGATGCAATTCAGCTGAAAGCAATCCAATGGTTTTTTCTGCTTTTAAACAAATAAATGCAAAATAAATAATCAGCTAAATCTTTCTCCTCCAATCAGTGTCATGTCTTCTTGTCTCCTTGTGGCTACTTCCTTCTGTTTCCGCCGCCGTTGGCTAGAATCATGACCAGCCGCATGAAGATGTTGAGCGTGTCCATGTAGATGCCCATACATCTGGAAGAGCAGGAGCACAGCGATGTTAACAGGCGGCAGCATGTGGAGTCATACTGTGCGCCGTTGATACGATAGAAAGACTAAATTAAACGAAACATATTACAAATGCACGAGGCCGACTCTTAGCTAGAATAAAGTCATGTGAAAAAACACAAACGTTTGCATCCACTTGCCCACAGAAAACACTTACGCATTAATGGGGTCATATTTCTGAACGCCGTAAAGAGGGTGCGTCT
Source organism: Onychostoma macrolepis (assembly GCF_012432095.1). Classification (NCBI taxonomy): domain Eukaryota; kingdom Metazoa; phylum Chordata; class Actinopteri; order Cypriniformes; family Cyprinidae; genus Onychostoma; species Onychostoma macrolepis. The sequence goes on along the minus strand of NC_081166.1, from coordinate 91,955 downwards.
CGGCACGCTTCATGACTTTCTGTGTGTCATACAGCAGAAACATGCTAAACAGGACCAGACCTCCATAAACCGCCACCGAGTACAGGCCGGCCCCGAATGCTGAGGTGGGGGGCAGAAACATGGAGCCTGCGGAGAGGAGAGAACCGGTCAAACTCCTGTGAAGTCACTGATTTAAACTGATTAAACTGAGAGATGCTCTCACCCAGAGACGAGGCGAACACCACGCCGAAGCCCACGGCCAGCGGGCCGCCCAAGCTCAGGAACTTCTCGCTCGGCGCACACATGGCCACCGTCGACAGACCGCCCACGATTCCTGCGGTGTACCAAGCCGCTCGCACCATCAGCGGGCCGCCCAGCAGAGTCAACGGAGCGATAACAGCTCCCATCACACCTGCACACAGAGAACACGACGCATGAACAGCAGAAGCACTATCTGCAGACTGCACTGCCCTCTGGAGGTCAGCTAAAGCAGCACATCATGCTCAGTCTGTGCTGGGAAGCACTTTACCTGCGTGTAGAGCCCAGGCCAGGTGTTTCGGCATCGGACTGTGTTCGTACGAGATCGACCTCACCAGCATCCCGGCACCGATCATAGCAGCGAACGTGGCGCCAATAGCCTGCGGATCGTTAATAAGGTTGTCACAGCATTGAATATGTGAATATTAAACTACAAGCTGGATCATTACTATGCCATAGTATGCTATAATACAGTATATAATTAGTAGCTGCCTTACAGTACGTTTTGCTGATTTGTTGTTATAAAGAATGTACATGAAGGGCGATGAATAAAAAGCAGCATGATCAGTTGCGTACCAGCCAGGAGCCCCTCATCATGAGTCCCATGAGCGCCGGCGTTCTGCTGACCGCGAGGGCCGAGAGCGCCGTCAGACCCACGCTGCCCGCGAAATACATGTATGTGGAGTGAATCCTGTCCTTCACGTACTGCGGCCAGATCCTGTGAACACAGCTTCAGTCTGAATCAAGCACAAAGTGTTCCTGAAACGGCTTCACACGAGGAGCTCTAACAGAATATCTGCAGTGTTCTGCTCACTTGAGCTGATCGTACCATGAAGCTGTTCTTTCTCAGCACCACATTATAAAACTCAAATGTTAAAATGAGAAGTAAAACGTGCCAGCCTTTATCTACTCTAGTTTAACTCAACAGAAACGTCTGCAGAGATGGAAATGAACTGCTTTGTAGTCGAGCAGATTACACCAGATCTCACCAAGATTACAAAACCAGTCGTGTGCTGTCTGCAAATCAGACGAGAGCCGTTCGTTTTAACAATCGGATCACAGGTGAACCGAATTTCTGTTGTGCTGCTGGCATAATCAGATCAGTTCTAGCCTTCAATTCATTTAAAGTGTTTGAATGTGAAGGTGATTCTTACACTGCTTTCTCGATGGCTCCCATCTCATTGGACATCCCCAAGCCGTAATAACACAGCGCTCCGAGTCCGACGGCGGCGCCTCCTGCGAGGACCATCCGGCCCATGCTGTCGACTGCAGAGAAGAGAAGCGCAGACATCAGCCGGCTCTCAGGGAGCCACCCTCGGCTGTTTTTAAAAGGGGCCATAAACATAAATATCCTTTATTTCTTTTGAGTTTGAAGCTTTAGAGACTCAAACATGCATTCGTTACATAATGTTCAGACCTGGCACTAATATCCATCTCAGGTGATCCGATCACAAGCACCAGACACAGCGGAAGCATTTAGGACAAGATTCAGAAGGTAAGACTAAGATTTTCCCTCACGATCCAAAGACGCACAGAACAGGTGCGAGTCGAGCGCGTGTTTGATTGAGCTGACAGTCATTTCTCATCATGATTTAATTTTGCTGGTAAATGCTGTAGAGTATTTTAGCACAGCATTCCTAACCAGCATGCAGAACTTGTCTATCTCAAGCGAGCCTAACGACTCTGGATCAGACACAGGAGCAGCGCCAAAAACATAATCAATTTACAAAAATACATAAATGTGGAGAAACCGTCTTTATAAAAGGACGTGTTAACAGAATTCACTTTTGATTGCGGTGTCTGTAGCAGGCTGAAACGCTGCGTCCTGGACTTGATCTTTGGTCGTCTTGCTCCGGCGGAACCCCAGTCGAGTCTTGGTGGAATAACCCTGACGGAAAACAACACAACACACATCAGAACAGACTGCTAGAGCTAATCAGGCTAACAGCAGCACGAGAGGTCAGCAACCTGCTGTGGTCTGATCTGGGGTGAACCGGACTTCATCAGGGCTGGACTCCGCAGGACTGACCGCAGCCCCAGCACAGGGACTGACCGCAGGCATGACAGGCGTGTGACCAGCATCACTGACCGATACTGAGGACATGAAAAACAGACAGAAATAACAGCTAATAATCATTCCTTAGGAACAGTAACGTAAAACAAAGATACGTTCACATTCGCGTGAAGCAGAGTGAAGGCAGCTGCTAAACAAGACAAGAGGAAGACTTTATGCAACTACAAACTCAAGTTCAGTGCTATCTGTGCTTGCCTAAATATGAGTCCAGCGAATAATCCTGTAGAACGACATTTACACGTTACGTTTTGTAAACATTATATTTAGAAGTAAAACTCACCGGTTGGTTTAATTTCTTCTTCTTCTGTGGAGTTATCTAATTTCACCTTTCAGATGCGTCTTCACCAATGACGCAACAAACTGTAAACACGTTCCTGAACGTTCCTGGTGTGACGTCACAGGCCGGCGACAGACACGCAATGCACTATGGGTCTTGAAGTTTGGACGACTTCATCTTGGACAAGCGTTCTACATTTGTTAACTTTTTTTAGAGTTGGCTTTTTAATAATTTATGTTCCGTTTGTTTATTCTATTTTTTTTAAATTATTATTAAATTACATAATTTACAAAGTAATGTGTAAAATTTATATTCCATTCAAATGTTTTAATGAAACATATTAATACTTAAACTTCATATATAATATAATAATGAAACCTTTTTGAGCAAGTAGCCATACTTTCTCTCACAATGTAAATGCTATTACATTATTCCAATAAACATCATTCCCATTATGCCTAAAAACAATGAGGGAATTAGTCTATTATTATTATTATTATTAACATTTCTACGAGAAAATACATATTTTACCGAGCTGTCATACACCTTTGCACAGTGTTGGTGCTCCTGTAATAAGATATGTTGTTGTTATTTTGTAATTATGATGCTTGTCAGAATGCGCTGGCGTGGGCGCGGGGGCGCGCACGTCGCGGTGACGCACGCGGTGTTTTGTGCTGGAGTCAGGCTCGCGGAGCGGATGACAGGCGCATCTGTCTCTCAGCCCGTTTGCTTTTAGAAGTAAACGTATTTCGATCCACTTATTCGATACATTTGTAAGGTTTTTTTTGCATTCCCGATCAATTTTAGATGTTTGTGTAGATAATTGCTTGATTTAATAGTTTTAATGTGTTACAGAGCTTGACGTGAATTATTATTAAATGATGGATTCGATTTTTTTAAAACTATTGAATGCTGAATTTTGCACACCGTGATCTGGATTTTACTGTGTTTTTTTTTTTCATCAAGTGAACGAGGAAACTAATGAACGCGGAAATATAATGGTACAGTATCATCATGCTTTATCTTATTAAAATGATCATGAATGACTTTCGATGTGTTTCTGATTGGCTGATATAACTGTTGAATGACATTGTAAGTGAGTGAAAGTATCGCTCATCTGTGATCGCACTGATGCTGTAACAAACACATCTGCAGATTTATTACTGCATCAGTCCGCGGTATATTAATATGATCATATCGCTGTGTGATTTGGCGAAGGCTGCTTTCCTGGAGATTTGCTGAAATGATTCGTGTGTTTCTCGCAGGTCTTTAGCTGATTCTGATCAGATGAAGTGCTGCTGTGTACTGTGTCAGTCTCATGGTGTGTGTGTGAGGAATGTGACACGAGTGTGAGATCAAGCACAGCTTTTACATGATCATCATTTACTTTTGACCAGCGGTCTAAATATGACTGAATAACGCAAACACATGCTGAAGATCTCCTGTTTTGTTAAGCTTTGTATTTTGCTAATTACAGGCATGTAGATGATAATCACCAATAAACAAGAATTAAAACACAGAAAATAGGAAGCACTTTAGGTTCGGTTTTATGGTGCAGCTTCCAGTTAGTTCAGGTTTTGTTCAGATGACTAGAGATGAAAGAGCAAACGAGACAGCGTGGGAAAATGAGCATCGACTCGGCTAAATACATGAAATGAATTGATCAGAGTTTTGGTGGTGATGTAAAGGTTTTCTGAGTCTAATTTGGCTCAGGTTAACAGTGCAAGACAGAACTTGCCTCCTAACCACCGTCTGCTGCGGACAGCCTCCTACAGTACTGTGTAATTATCCCACGCAAGCCGGGTCACAAATATCCCTGCTTTCGACGGGACGACTGCATAGTGTTCCTGAAGGTGAGAGTCTTTGAAAGTTTGCTCATCTATTACCCCGGCTCATAAATCCCAATGACATACTAATTATACATCATATATACATACAATTATACATCATTTAAATACTAGTTTACTCATACTGTTGACATACTGTACTGTGAATGTGTGATGCTGTACTTTTGTGTTGTTCCAATGTCAGTTTTTTTAAAATATATTTCACAAATATGTTTAAAAGCCTTTAAACTGGTTCTTCACGAGAGAATGTGACTATCCGTGACACTGAATGCAGCGGGTTTGATCTCTGCTCAGAAATGTTCGTAAAGCTATCATTGAAACTGGAATATTACAGAATCGCATTTATATCTTCAAATAACAGACTACATAGGATTTACTCTGTCTGAACCTATAAGTGTTGAGTCAATGCGTCTGGGATGATCCTGTGATCTCTGCTGCCAAACATGTTTTTTCAACAGTATAATTGCAAAATTACGCCATCTATGCACAGACACATAAAATGTAAAGACTTGTTAGACAATCTGGATAATTCATATGTCAACACAATTGTGTGCATAAAAGAAAAAGATGTAACTCAAACTGTAGAGGTGTAATCAGTCAATTTCGCATTTAGCTGTATTGTGGCTTTAAGGCAATATTTCCGTCACAGTTGCTGTTTAGTGTAATGAATGTTTTTTGTTCTGTGTCTGTTTGCAGTTTCAGCCGTTTCTGTGAGAAATCTTCAGATTTAAACAGCAAATGTTGCTTATCAAAGTATTTGTTTTAACTGTAAAGGTATCTTTCAAATCATGATGAGGGGATGAAATCAGTTTAATCACCTCACCCATTTCTGAAAACTGTTTAATTGAGTTGAAACGGCACAGATTTCTGTAAGTCTTTCTTACCGAAGGTACGATAAAGTCTCATTGGTTAGCACTAGTTAACATCAACCAACTGTGAGCATTATCATTTTTTCAGGATTTATTAACCTTTGTTAATGTTAGTTAATAAAAACACTGTTGTTCTTTGTTTGTTTGTTTGTTAGTTCACAGTGCATTATGCAATATTAATAAATACTACAGAGGAAGAATTTATCATAGGTTTATATTAACAAATGAAACCTTGTTGTAAAGTGTTACCCAGATTTCTGTTGTTTGTATCAACGAGTAATTGTTTGCATGTGAAATACACTGTCTTTAAATTTTAGTGGTGTTTTTAGCTTTTAATTTAAACCCTACCCAGCATCCTCTGCTGTGGTGTCAGTATTGCACATGATTCACAGTCAGTGATAATTAGTGGTGTTTACTAAAACAAGAATCATTATTATTATTATTATTACTACTTCTTTGTCTTCTGCTTCCAGAGCAAACTTCAGTAAGCCTTTACGCAGCATGTTGTGCTATGAATATATCTCAGACTATGCAGAGTACATAACTGTGTAGAAACAGTATAGAAATGCAGCTGAATTGACTCCATATGAACGGCCTGCCAATCGCTCATAGAACTACATTCACAAACACGTAAAAAAACCCACTTATCTTGCATTTGATTCGTCTCTTTCTGCCTCATTAAGAGATTTATTCAGATTTTTGATGAAAACCAAACCTGTCGTTATATGTCAGATTGTGAAGCATAACTCATACATATATTACAATTCACAATGCTATTAGTAATATAAAACACATTTAAATGAATGCTAATAACTATGCTCCTATATATATCATACAGTCATATGACACCTAAGAATAATCATCTACAGTAACTACTGACAGAAAAACATGGACTATCCATGACTGCAACAAGACAGGTTGAATTAATGATTACGCACATGCTATAAAAAGGGAAATACTTTTAAAGCAGATGTATTTGTGGGTATGAAGTGGAGAATAAATCTAGATTAGTGTGGTTTTACAGTATTTGTCATGACTCATGTGTTACGTGTGTGTTTTATTTCAGAGTCCAACCAGAGGAAAAAGATGAAGGAATGATCTGAGAGTGAATCATCCGCTGAACACTATCACACACAAGAATGCGCATTAAATATACCATTTCTATCATCTTTATTGTGGCTCTGGTCATCATAGAAAAGGAAAACAACATTATTTCAAAGTAGGTTGTTTTCTCACTCTCCTCTTCTGTTTGTTCCTCTGTAAGTGTGACACCTTTGTGTTTAGTTTGGTGATGCAGTGGAGGATTACAGTAATCTAAATAACAGTCAGAAAACAATCAAATCAAATCTTGTTGGTTGGGTTGGTGACTATGTGTTATTAATTTTGCTGTGTACAAATTTCTGTTCTTTGAGAAGAGATTAGACATTAAAGGGATAGTTCCACAATTTTTTCTTCTCATTTATTGATGTTGTACCAAACCCATATGACTTTCTTTCGGAAAAATACATTTTGAAGGCAAATTGACTCTAGTTGTATGGACAAAAAAATGTTTGTGTGTTTTACAGAAGGAAGAAAGTCACACATTTGGAAAGACATGAGGGAGAATAAACGATGACAGAATGATAATTTTTGGGTGAAATGTCCCTTTAGCACTAATAGCTTTATCTTCTGTTTTTTTCAGGGTGTCTGATAAACTGACCCCCAGACTGACCCCGCTGACCCCGTTGCTGATGCTCAGTGCTTCTCTCCTGTCCGCTGCGCAGCACAATGTCTCGTCCCAGCAACACCTGAGTGCTCTGGAGAACTCGACTCGGAGCGTCCAGCGCACCGCGGCGTCCGCAGCCGGAGGACGGAAGCACATCCTTCTGCTGGCCACGACTCGCACCGGCTCCTCGTTCGTGGGAGAGTTCTTTAACCAGCAGGGCTCCAGCATGTTTTATTTGTTCGAACCGCTGTGGCACGTGGAGCGCATGCTGACCGTCGAGAGCGGTGGGACGAATGCTACAGTCGCAGGCCCGGCGTATCGAGACGTTCTGCGCCAGCTGCTCCTCTGCGACTTCTCTCTCCTGGAGAGCTTCATTGAGCCGCCGCCACAGGATCACGTGACCACCGCGCTCTTCCGCCGAGAGTCCAGCCGCTCGCTGTGCGAGGATCCCGTCTGCACGCCGCTGGTCAGGAAGGTGTTCGAGCGCTACCACTGCCGCGAGCGCCGCTGCGGGCCGCTCAACCTGACGCTGGCCGCTCAGTCCTGCGCTCTCAAGCAGCACCGCGCCATCAAGTCTGTCCGTGTGCGGCAGCTGGAGACGCTCCGGCCACTGGCCGAGGATCCCCGGCTCGACATGACCTTCATCCAGCTGGTCAGAGACCCTCGCGCCGTCCTGGCCTCACGCATGGTGGCCTTCTCCAGCAAGTACGACGTCTGGAAGCGGTGGGCAGTGGACGGAGACCTTCCGGTGGATGAGGATGAAGTGAGGAAGCTCAAGGGAAACTGCGACAACATCCGCATGTCTGCCGAGATCGGCCTGAAGCAGCCACCGTGGCTCCGCGGACGCTACATGCTAGTGCGCTACGAGGACATCGCACGATTCCCCATGCGCAAAGCTGCAGAGATGTATGACTTTATAGGCATTCCCTTCACCGCAAAGGTGGAGGAGTGGATCCTAAAAAATACCCGAGCGTCTAAGGAGGTCAGTGGAGTTTATTCCACCCAGAAGAACTCCTCGGAGCAGGTGGAGAAATGGAGGTTTAGCATTCCCTTCAAACTGGTGCAGCTGGTGCAGAAAGTGTGTGGACCCACCATGACTCTGTTTGGATACAAGTTTGCAGAGAATAGAGACATGCTGACTGATAAATCAGTAAGTTTGATTGAGAAGAGAACATTTTTATGATTCTACACCTATACGTCATGAGGAGGAATGATGAGATTCATGAAGTAATTTGTGACATGATCGAAACAAGCTGCAAAATGAACTCCTTGCATCGCTTCTAAAGCAGTATTGAAAAACAGAATATTATTTCCTTTTTTGATAAATGGCCTGTGAGCTCATTTGATGAGTAGCTGAAGACAGGGATTGCATTGGGATCTAGCAGGTGTTTGAAGTCTTCCTGACTGTATATACTGTACCGTATGTGCGTTTGTTTGAGGAGAAATGAGCTGCTGTGTGTCCAGATATTCTTACTGCAGCCGGATTGCAGAACTCTGGGAACTATATCAAAGGAGAACTCATACAGAAAAAATAAAATTTCATAGATTTAATATATTGTCTTATTTGACAAGGGCTCTTTGTTAGAAACAAAAGTGACAATGAATCATTTCATAATTATGTTCATATTACATTAGTTCAGTTTGTTACGAAAAAACCATAGTGTCTTGTAATACAGGCTTTAAAATGTCTTTAAAAGGAATTAATAAAGTTTTACTTAACCTCGCCTGAAATTCATTATGTGTTTTCTGTGTTCTAAAGATTTGATCAATCAATAATAAACAGGTTCTTTAGTTGAGTGATAGATTACTTTGAGTGATAGCTAAGGTCTAAACATAATAAATACATGTAAGCCGAAGAAGATGTGATTGACAGCCGTTCTGTAGGAGCAGATTTCACGTGGGCCTGTGAAAAGAGCAAGAAATGAACAAAGATCTCTTTCAGAGCTGTTGCTAAAGAATCCATGAGTCCAAATGTGAAGGACGTGTTTTCTGAGTCTCATCTAAATCTGCAAGCAGTAATTAGTGTCTACAGTCCAAGAATACACATAAACCTCAATGATGGCCCAGAAACACTTAGTAGTACAGCATTTCTCTAACCAAATGTTGTTTTTTATTTATGTGTGCTTTCCGTGTCTCATTCTCGTGGGTTACGTCCACACCATGTGCTAGCACTTAGCATTGTCCTGCCTTCGAAGGAGGAAGAACCTGCTTGCTGTAGCAGCTGCTAATCAGCTGTTGCGTTTATTACTGTGCCGTCTGCTATTTAGAGCGCCAGTGAAACTCCAACATGCTCATTTGCGCTGAACCCCTCCTGTATGTGGTGCAGAGTGGTTTACTCAAACTGACCTCGCCCTCCCACCCACACGCAGCTCGAGATCCATTCGCTCACCTCACGTCCAGCGCTTGAGCTCAGCTTAGGTCCAACATACTCATCTCAAACCATTGCTTTTGATATGAGCTACAGCCTGTGATGAGCGCATCTTGCAAAGAAATTTATAGTACAAGGACATTTTATGCTTCATGAGGTCTGAAGGAGCTGCGTGGTTTGTGTGGGCTGTGTGACGAGGGTGGAGCATGTGTATATGGTCAAAGCAAATATAGAAGAACCCAACCGCTTTCCACAGTCTCAGAGGCCCCTTTTTTCCTTGCAAGTAAAATCAGGCCATTAAGCTCCACCCTACAAACAGACCACCACATCAGATAATGAGAGAGCTGTAATATAAACCCCTTTGAGAAGAATGCGTCAGGGCACTAAAACCACTAAATTAACTGGGTTTGTTCAGGTCAAAAATATTATTTAACATCACTGAAGAAACTTATTTATTTTAGGTTATACCAACAAAACAAATTTTTATTGCTTAAATCAGGTAGAAATAGCTAACAATTGCCGGTTACCATTTTCTGCAGTGTGTGTATTGTGTCTTTCAGGCAATACAGTACTTCAGATGTTGCCTATATCCATTTATATGTGTAAAAAAAAAAAAACCTTGCTAAATTATTGACTCAGATCATAATGATTTTAATTTCATCTATGCTCCTGCCGAAATAAAGAGAACGACAGCCTTGGTTTGTGCTTGATGGGAATGTCTCAGATTACTCGCATCCTTGTGAGACGTGTAGACAAGCCTGACTCACTTACAACCGAGAATCAAACCGTCACAGAGAGAAAATAGCCACACGTACCTGAGCTCAACTGTGACTATATGAACAACACCACTCATGCACCTGGTTTTATAGGTTTTTTTTCTTTCTGCAGGCTAAAACAACCTCTTCATAACATTTTAACCAAAAGGATCAAAAGCAGCCAAAAGCAACGGTGTGGGTCAGACTGTATGAAAAGCACAGTCTTTTATGCATCAACATCATTTTGTTCTGTTTGTTATTGCAGTTGTGTTTACCTCCTCTCAGACATCTCAAGGCATTTTTATGGCTGCCTCCTTTTCACTTTAAGTGGCTTTGCTGTTTTTTTCCTCTGTCACAAGCTCACATATTCTCTGTTTGTCTTGATGCTCAGAATAGATTTAGCTGCAAACAGTTCACATTCTTTGTGTGTGTGGCAAAGGCCACTGCCGCTGGTTGGTGTGTTAGTGGCGACTTCATGCCCACAGTCAGTGAACAGACTTCAGATATTGTTTGAATAACTTAGTTTAGTGAAAATGGAAGCAAAGAGAAACACAGGAAAAACACAACCTCTCAAGCATTTCATCTGGAGTCTGTTTATTCTATAAGCTTACTGTTCTTTCTCCGAGATCCTGTCAAGTTTAGGATTGAATCCGGGCATGTTCAGAAAAGAACTGAAGCAAAGTAGGGCCAGTATCATAACCTGAATGATTTTCTTGTCAAAATTTCTAAATGAATCAATGTTTTGACCGATAAGTGTTTTTAAACCAACCCTCACAATATTTACTCCCTTATTGCTGCTCCAAAAGAGTTTGTGCAAAGAAACTTTTGTTTCCTGACTCCTTGTTCTATGTTGATGTAAAGTCAGCTTCTCCTTGCATGCTTAAGAACAGATAATTGTCATGTGATATCATGCATCACATGATCCTCATGAGGCTCTGAATGCACAGCTGTGATTTTGTTGTCTTCAACACTGTGGCACATTTAAACTGAAGTCCTTGCAGAGAAGGGACTGAAGTTATTTAACTAGGTATGTCAGAGTCTCAGTCACAAACTATCATTTAGTCATTAGTTCCATTCACTCGTTAAAATATTTAAAAACAGATAGCAGGGTGACACTGATACAATGTTGAGTTTTCATTCAAAGCATCATCTTGGTTGAGACTCACATTTCAAAGTTTAAAACGTGTTTTGAAATTTTGGTCAGAGCCGAGGCACACATGGATGAAGACTGTGAAATTTAAACTAACATTAGCTGTGTTCGACGTGAAGCAGCACTGCAGACGGATCAGTGTTTGGCATCAAAGTACAGGCGAGAGTGATTCGAGAACATAAAGAGTCGCTAGTCTAGAGGTGCTTCGATGTCCTACACCGATCCGTTTGACGTCGAACACACCTGATTTATAGGTGATGACCACAAGATCATGCAAGTATGTCACACGTATGTCACCTCTAGACTAGAGACTCCTTATGTTCTCGAATCACTCTCGTTGTTCCCCAATCAGTGGGGCGTCTGCATTTTAAAGTGTTTACCCGATTTGCTCTAATCTACTGAGGGCAGGTTTAGGGGTTCGGGTGTGTCTTCCTGATTTTATTAAGTCAGGTAAAGCAGTTGAAACTTCCATCATCATTTGCAAACACACACCAATTGGGATTTTACTTCTGCATTTGCAGAAAGCAGGTTTAAACATTATTAAAGCGTTTTAATAAACATTCCAATATATACAAAAATGTATTAGATATGTCTTGATTGGCAAAGTTCCCTCAACATTTCGATGCACGAGTGTCATAAATCAAGTCAAGTCACCTCTATCTATCTTTATCTTCCTTTAGCGGGACTAGTTTCTGCAGATAAGGATGGACAATTAAAGAAATGAGAAGGACCCCCTTAATGACCATGACACTGATCATACATTGAGTTGTAGTCGACTCGATCGTCACTTGAATGATAAATGGTTTCATGTGAAAAGAGCTGAGATAATTTACAAACTTAAGTCTGTGTGAGTAATGGCCATAGAGCTGCTCAATCCAGCTCATGCAGAACATTATCAGCTCCAGCACACCTGCCTGGAAGATTCTACACATCTTAATTAGCTTAGATTAATTCTACAGACCTTAATTAGCTGCGTTAGATATGTTTCATTTGGGCTGGAGATATACAGTGGGTACGGAAAGTATTCAGACCCCCTTAAATTTTTCACTCTTTGTTATATTGCAGCCATTTGCTAAAATCATTTAAGTTCATTTATTTTCCTCATTAATGTACACACAGCACCCCATATTGACAGAAAAACAGAATTGTTGACATTTTTGCATATTTATTAAAAAAGAAAAACTGAAATATCACATGGTCCTAAGCATTCAGACCCTTTGCTGTGACACTCATATATTTAACTCAGGTGCTGTCCATTTCTTCTGATCATCCTTGAGATGGTTCTACACCTTCATTTGAGTCCAGCTGTGTTTGATTATACTGATTGGACTTGATTAGGAAAGCCACACATCTGTCTATATAAGACCTTACAGCTCACAGTGCATGTCAGAGCAAATGAGAATCACGAGGTCAAAGGAACTGCCTGAAGAGCTCAGAGACAGAATTGTGGCAAGGCACAGATCTGGCCAAGGTTACAAAAAAAATTCTGCTGCACTTAAGGTTCCTAAGAGCACAGTGGCCTCCATAATCCTTAAATGGAAGACGTTTGGGACGACCAGAACCCTTCCTAGAGCTGGCCGTCCGGCCAAACAGAGCTATCGGGGGAGAAGAGCCTTGGTGAGAGAGGTAAAGAAGAACCCAAAGATCACTGTGGCTGAGCTCCAGAGATGCAGTCGGGAGATGGGAGAAAGTTGTAGAAAGTCAACCATCACTGCAGCCCTCCACCAGTCGGGGCTTTATGGCAGAGTGGCCCGACGGAAGCCTCTCCTCAGTGCAAGACACATGAAAGCCCGCATGGAGGACTCCAAGATGGTGAGAAATAAGATGGTGGATGAGCGCCGGGAGATGATGTCTACAGTCCTAATCATCAGTGGAGACCAGGACACCTAAGATGAGCCCCAGAGACATATCCCCAGTGAAGACCTCGACTAAAATACAATAAAACTAAAAATATAATAAATAAATAAGATAAATATATAATAAAAAACCTAACTACATAATACTATTATTGTTAGAAATTGCAACAATATAAAAATCAGTGGTGGAAAGAGTACTGAAAATTTGTACTTGAGTACAAGTACTGTTACATTGCTGAAATAATACTCAATTACAAGTAAAAGTACTGGTGTAAAAACAGTACTTAAGTAAAAGTACAAATTACTCTTCTCAAAAACTGCTCAGAGTACTAGTTACTAGTTACTTTTTGGCCAGCGATATTTAATGATTTTCGTATTCATTCATATCAAAGATCTATGTGGATAATAGCTGCTTTGAACAAAACCCACTTTTAACTTATTAACAAAGTACGTGAATTAGTGGTCATGATACAGTTATTTCTAACTTCAATACCTTGAAAAATATCAATATTAAGGTCCCCATGAACCGAACATTGCAACTGACTTCAGTGTTGTGATGTATTTCCAAGTGAAACAGAATACTGAATAAAGGGCGGGGTTTTATTGTGGTGCACCTCCTCTCCACCTCTTGCTCAGAGCAGATTCATGGTTGGATATGAGTGGTTAAGAATATCCGCTTGTTACGTCTGATATCACGCTTCACCACTTCTGGGTCCTAACGCTCTGCCAGACGCCCCGAGAAAACAACAAACTGTGCTAATATACACCCACGATGACATGCAATACTGAAAAATTATAACCCTAACCTTTATCTCCATACTGAAATCCCAGATGGCCAGACAGTGTTTATAAAATATTAACACTGTCTAAAACTAAATAACTAAAATATTAGTGTCTGGGACACTGTGAGCACGGAGACTGCAATATTTTTATACGCTTAGCTTATATATGTAGTATTAAATAGTGCTCATAAATGGTTGTTGAGATAGCATTCTCAAATGAAATAAGTAGAGGCATGGACCCAGAAACTGCAGTCCTTACGTCAGACTTAACAAGAGGATTCTCCCCAAGCTGTCAAACTGACGTCATCAGAGCAAGAACGCCATTCCAGAGCAGAAGCAAATTTTCAGTTTTTGATTAAAGATTACGATGGCAGAACATTTTTATTTATTTTTTCTCTGTGTATCGACTTGCACAGTTTAATTGTTCAACACAAGACTAGTAATGTGCACTAAAAAAGTAAGTAGGGTCATTTTTTGATTTCATGACAACTTTAATCATTTTCAATACCATTGGCAAAACTACCACATACTGTATACTGCCATATAGGTATTTTAATATCTACATTTTTTTTGTCCATCCATTTTTTTCAAGGCAATCATTATGTCAAGCTTTGAGTGGTTTAATCCAAGTCTTCTAAAAAGACACGTTCGCTTTATATGATGAACATATTTTCATATAGGCTTTTATGTACATGCATATAAACAGTGATCAATTACCTTTACAAAAATCTCAATCTTAAACATTTGCTCATTCTGTGTATTTGTGTCTTTAAAATAGGGTAACTGTTGCAAAAGCTTACAGCACAAGAAAGCACGATTTCAAATTTGATTTCAAACTGGATTGAATTTTACAAAAAAAGACAAGTACACAATCAGTGATAAAATTATAAAACAAATGACCTCAATTTAGTTGAGGTATTTGAAATATGACAACACTGAATTTTTTTAAGCAGTGATTTAAGAGCCATTTAATGTTGTTTATTTTGATAAATGGATGGCTTTGACCTGTAATGTCGGTACAATGTAGTGATGCATTTAGACAGACTAGGATATTTATATGTACAAATCAGAAAAATATCCCATTCCGAAACATTTCTAGCATAGAGTTACATTGTAAAGAAATTAAAGTTCTATCTTTGATTGTTGAAAGACTTTCTAGTGCATTTCACTTACAGCCAATAAAATTTCCAGCATTTCCATCAGTCAGGCGTGGATCTATTCTGATTGGTTGATAACCTTTCACAAAGTTTAATCCAGGAGTAAAGAGAAATAATTTCTACTTTAAAAGCATGGAGAGATCGCGATTGCACACAGTCTGAGTGCGCACAAGCAATATTGGAGTGAGAGGGCAGGCAGTTCCTTTGTATAAGTCAGGCCTATTTGAGAGCTCGCGTCCAGTTTTCTGCGATTACATGACTGTGTTCTCATGTTACAATAAAGCGCTCGCCACATTTGCGCGGGAATGATTAAAATTAGGCGGAATACCTGCGATCCCATGCCGACATTCAGACTCTGTAACTGACGGGAGGCGGATGGTGTCAAACTCGCTGTAGGAGAGGAGAGAGATGCAGCGTGTATCGGTGTATAGACGGTAGATACTGTGGAGAATGAGTAATGGAACCGTATCATATTTCATTATCGGTATCAAAATATAGATATTTAGGATAACACTACCATGTCATTTGTTTCTCCAAACTTTGAGTCCATAAGTTACACTGAGCTCCCTCACTGTCCGATCAGCTCCTTCAAAACCTGCTGCAGCGGCGGCTTTTCCCGGTTCAGATATCAGGACTTTTATTGGTCCGTTTACGATCGGCTATCTTTATTGGCTACTGAAGTGCCGACAAAGGTTTGAATATGAATTCAAATTGTGGGCGTACTCAGTAACAAACTATGATTTAAAAGTAACGAAGTAGATTATTTTGCTAAATTTGTACTTAAGTACAAGTAAAAGTACAGCTTTAAAAATTTACTCAAAAAAGTACAAGTACCCGAAAAAACTACTTAATTACAGTAACGTGAGTAGTTGTAATTCGTTACCTCCACCACTGATAAAAATAGAAATATAATACATTTATACATTTAAAAAATATAAAAATAAACCATATACAAATATGAAAAATTAATAAATACATTATTTTTATGTTTTTTTTTTAAATTATTTTTTAAATAATAAATTATTAAGCTCTTTCCACAATCTGACATGGATGCGGTTGGAATTGAACTGCAGGTTTTGTCTGGCCAGAGGAGAACTGACCCCCGACTGAGCCTGGTTTCTCCCACGGTTTTTTTCTCCATTCTGTCTCAGAGGGAGTTTTGGTTCCTTACCGCTGTCGCCTCTGGCTTGCTCAGCTGGGGACACTTAATTTCTAGCGATTATCGTCAATTTGATTGCACAGATACTATTTAAACTAAACTGAGTTAGACAATGACATCTCTGAATTCAATAATGAAATGCCTTTAACTGAAAATTGAGTGTTAAATCTTATCATTATACATTACTGACACTCTATGCTCCAATTTGATACTGTTAAGTGCTTTGACACAATCTGTATTCAATCAATCAATCAAAACTTTATTAAGGACACACTCAGTCCAGACAAAGACACATCAATAACAACATACAAATACACACACAAGGACAGTATCCACAATATCACATATTTACATGTGTACTAAAGCGCCAATGATTCCACATAGTAAAAAAAAAACCTGACTGAATTTAGTGCCAAGTTCCTCAGTATTAAAATTATACTATTTACAGATTCTGATAATCTACACATACATCTGTACATGAGATTACGCATCACAGCAGTGCAGGTAGGCACACCAGCACTAACAAACATTTGGCTTGCACTGCTCCATCGTGGCACCTTAAGCAGCAATCGCATACCATCATTATAAGCTACATCAAGTCTCTGCAAGCTGTGCTTTCTATAATGCCGCCACAAATATATATTTGTATATAACTTAAATAATTTTTCATGATTTATACGATCAAAGGCTTTAGAAGCATCAATAAAACACATAAAAATTGTGGAATTATGCCTGTTATAAAAATCTAAAATCTACTTTAGAGCAAAAATACACATATCAGTGCCATGTTTAGATTTAAAACCAAACTGGTCATCAGAAATCAGGACAAAATGTTCCATCTTATTCAATAAAATCCTTTCAATAACTAAGTATTTCGATAAAATACTTGCTAAGGCTATAGGCCGGTAATTATCCATGCTATTTATTTTACCAGCTTTGTCTTTAATAATAGGCACTAGCATGACAGATAAAATAGGATCTGGTAAAGTACCATGAACTAAAAACCCAGTAAAACAAATAGCGAGCAAAGGATATAATTTTCTACTTGCAAATTTTAAATGTTCAGCAGATATCTTATCCATACCACATGCCTTATTATCTTTTAGCATCATGACTGCATCATACACCTCTTGAGGAGAAACATTCACAACTTCATCATTATCAATGTTGCCCACTACAAAAGAGTTAATCTTAACACAGTTAAATAGCTCATAATAATATAATAATATTATATTATTATATATGATATTGTTAAAAGCGCTATATAAATAAAAGTGACTTGACTTGTTTCTCCAGATAATTTTATATGAAGCACAATTACTTCATAGGAGTTATACTTGCCCTCTGAGAAATACTGAGAGTATTGCTATAAATTGTAGCAACACCTCCCCCTTGCCTTTTGGACGTGGTTCATTTTTATAACAGTAATCTTGGGGGGTAGACTTGTTTAAAACTTCAAATAGACTGATCTGTTTCAATTGTTAGGCAAGGAAGATGATCAGATCTCGGTCTTTCTGTGATCATCTGAAACCAGACTGTTACGGGGCTGACGAGACGTGAGACGTGCGAATCCATATGCAAGCTTTATTTGACAAGAGACGTGGTCATAACAGGCAGGGTCGAACAATGGCAGACAGGTATATCATAGGCGAGACAAAGAGTAATCTAAAACGGGCGTGGGTCAGACGACAGCGAACAGTATCAAAAGGGGCTAAACAAGAGAGGTAATCCAAAACGTAAGTGAGAGTCCAGGCAGTGGAAAACACAATCCGAAAAAAGCAAGTTTGGTGTGAAAGTCAATATGATGGCAGGGCGACCTCTTGTGGCAGTCGGACAGAAGAGCAGACCCAGGATTCATAACATAGCCCCCCCCCCCCCAAGGAGCGGCTTCCAGACGCTCCTAGACAATCCAGGAGGGTGGTGGAGTGGAGGCGGAACAGGGGGAGGGATGGAGGGCCAGGTCCACGTGGAAGTGGAGTGACCGGGGACCCAGGCAGAGCCGGCAGAGCAGGAAGCCAGGGCAGAGTGGATGGGACTGGAGCCCACCAGGGCGGAGCAGATGGGACTTGAACCCACCAGGGCGGAGTCAACGGAACTAGAGCCCACCAGGGCGGAGCAGACGGGACTGGAGCCCACCAGGGTGGAGCAGACGGGGCAGAAGACCTCCACGGCGGTGCAGACAGAGCAGGAGCCCACCAGGGCGGAGCAAAAGACCACCAGAGCCAGACAGCAGACCACCACGGCAGCACAGACAGAACAGGCGGAGCAGAAGACCACCAGAACCAGACAGCAGACCACCACGGCAGCACAGACAGAACAGGTGGAGCAGAAGACCACCAGAGCCAGATAGTGGACCACCACAGCGGAGCAGACGGAACAGGTGGAGCAGAAGACCTCCAGAGTTGAGCAGACGGACCTGAAGACCACCACGGTGGAGCAGATAGAGCAGGAGCCCACCACGACGGATCAGGAACCCACAGCAGAGCCTGGGACCTAGGGAGAACTGAGACATAAAAAGGAGAGAGAACATGCACGGACCCAAGGACCGAGGCAGGGAACACAGGAAGTTCGTAATTAGTCTCCATAGCTGTGACAGGACAGAACGAGAGTTCATTGACGGCCTCCATAGCCATGACAGTACAGAACGAGAGTTCATTGACGGCCTCCATAGCCCTGACAGGACAGGATGAGAGTTTGCTGACGGCCTCCATAGCCGTGACAGGACAGGACGATGATTCGCAGGCAGCCTCCATAGCCGTGACAGGACAGGGCGAGAGTTCACAGACGGATACTGCTGACACCTCTGGAGGTTCTGCAGCAGTTGCCGCCAC
This sequence comes from Onychostoma macrolepis, assembly GCF_012432095.1. Taxonomy (NCBI): domain Eukaryota; kingdom Metazoa; phylum Chordata; class Actinopteri; order Cypriniformes; family Cyprinidae; genus Onychostoma; species Onychostoma macrolepis. The sequence continues at coordinate 72,888 of NC_081166.1, read as the reverse complement.
CTCTGGAGGTTCTACAGCGGTAAACTCAGGACACAGGGAGAGTTTAGTAACTCAACAGGTTGAGAGTACATTACTGGGCGCCACCACCATACAAGGGGCTGAGGTGAGCCCCGCCGCTTCTGGAGGTTCTGCAGCATGTGCCACCACCTCTGGAGAAGCTGCAGCAGCTGCCGCCACCTCAGACAGTTCTGCGGTGGTGTACTCAGCCCAAACACAACATAAAGCGATTCCCATCAGGGGAAGTGCTTCGGACAGGGGAATAGGAACAGGAGGGTTACAGTGAGCTGGTTTAGGGATACCAGCCGTGCGTGCAGACACCAGTGGTACATCCCTCACACTAGACATCAAACTGGGATAATTGGCGACTGACCTTGATGATCTGAGTGTGTCAGCGGAGACGTGACGTGACTCTAGAAGGTCAGCAGAGACGTGACGTGACTCTGGAAGGTCAGTGGAGACGTGACGTGACTCTGGAAGGTCAGCGGAGACGTGACGTGACTCTGGAAGGTCAGCGGAGACGTGATGTGACTCTGGCAGGTCAGCGGAGATGTGACGTGATTCTGGGAGATCAGCGTAGACGTGCTTTGACTCTGGGAGATCAGCGTAGACGTGAAGTGACTCTGGATGATCAGCTTTGACTTGGCTTGATTCGTGAAGATTAGCTGTGATTTGGCTTGATTCGTGACGATCAACTGTGACTTGGCTTAGCTCGTGAAGCTCAGCTGCGACTTGGCTTAACTCGTGAAGATCAGCTGCGACTTGGCTTGACTCACGAAGAGAAGCTGTGACCTGGCTTGATTCGTGAAGATCAGCAGTGACTTGACCTGATTCTTTAAGATCAACTGTGACTTGACTTGGCTCATGTAGATTGACTGTGACTTGACTTGGCTCATGAATGGCGGCAATGACATGAAGGGGTGTTTTTGTGGCCACTATTTTGCGAAAGGGCTCAGCTGTCGCTGCCATTTTGTGAGTGTGCTCCTGCATGGTTGCAATCACACAATTGAGTGCGGTGTTGCGTTCCTCCGCGACACCCACAGTGAACGATGAACCAACAGTCAATAGAGCATAGTCCATAAAATCCCTTAGAGACGAACGGGGACCTTCAAGGGTTAATAGTGATTTGAGCGGCTGGTTAATGCTCTCACAAAAGAAATCTATGAGCACACAGTCCGGCAGATCAGAAAAATATGCAAGCTCTAAGTACTCTTGTACATAATCCTCGAGCGATTGCAAACCCTGCTCGAGGGTTAATAACAGTCTTGCAGTGTCCATACTTGGCCAATATCCACATGAAAAGCCGCTGGATCCTTGTGCGGCCGAGTATTCTGTTACGGGGCTGACGAAACATGAGACGTGCGAATCCATATGCAAGCTTTATTTGACAAGAGACGAGGTCATAACGGGCAGGGTCGAACAATGGCAGACAGGTATATCATAGGCGAGACAAAGAGTAATCTAAAACGGGCGTGGGTCAGACGACAGCGAACAGTATCAAAAGGGGCTAAACAAGAGAGGTAATCCAAAACGTAAGCGAGAGTCCAGGCAGGGGAAAACACAGTCCGAAAAAGGCAAGACTAGTGAAACCAACAGGGCTCTGTAGGGCAGCGATAATGCATACAATACTCAGCAGTGAAGCAGAGAAAGTCCAAGGCTTATAAAGAGTGTCTGATTGGATACAGCTGTGTGCGTGTGATCAGGTGATTAGTGAGATGGCTGATGGGAAATGCAGTCCATTGTGATGTATGGTGTGAAAGTCAATATGATGGCAGGGCGACCTCTTGTGGCAGTCGGACAGAAGAGCAGACCCAGGATTCGTAACACAGACCAGGATCTTGACTTTTTTGAACATTGCAAGACTGGGGTGAAGGTCTGCAGTCACCTTGCTGCTCTTGTATGTAACAATTTACATGGATGCATTATTGACAATGAGTTATGGAAAAAATAAAAAGTTTTATTGGGACTGATCATCCTATCCTGGTCATTATCAACAACAGTAATGGTAACAATACCAATAAAACTAACTAAAATGTAACTCCTGCTTATATGCCACTGAATGATATAGGCATTAGCTCAAAATTACACCCAGGGTGGCCTTTAAAAATGTTTGCATTTTACACAGATGATCTTTAAAAACAGGGTGACACCTAATCTATGTCATTGCTGTTACCCAAATGTCAAAACCTGTTACCCTGAAAAGTACAATTTCAAACTAATTTGCTAATTTCTAGCTAATAGTCAAGTTCAGAAAAGCACTTGTTGTACACTTTTAAAGGATTTCTTGTAGATATTGATTATATTAAATGTAATAAATAATTGTTTAAATTTACATTTAAAAAATGGTAACAGTATTGACACTGCACTGCATGATGCCTCATAAATCATCAAAAATAGAACATTATAGAAGTGAGAGAGAAACATGCTTGTGTTTTAAGTGTAGGAATCCTGGTTGAGAGATGATGTAACCTCCTAGAAGTGATGTTACTTGAATGTACATTATTTTACAAGGGTTTTTTGATGAGGGTAACAGGATTGACATGAAATCAGGGTGTCACAGTTCAAGGGAAGCACGGGATCCAGGAACGAGGAGACGAGGAATTCACAAAAGGAGAGTATTTAATTAAAACGGGGAACACAGATCAAAGGCAGGGTAGACACTCAAAGACCGACAAACATAAACTGAATGGACTGGGGCTTATAAAGACAGGAAAATCAGGGGAAAACAAGACACACCTGGAGCACCTGGGAGGGGGCCAGCTGACAGAGACCAGGGAGGTGACGAAGAAGGGAGGAGCCAGGGAGGAGACAGGAGGGACCCCGGAGCAGGAGGAGCCTGGCAGGACCCAGGCCATATCCATGATGATGGCCCACGGTGGAGCCGACGGAGGGAGGAGCCATGGAGGAGGCATGGCCGCCGACTCCAGGGGGCCGACCAATGGCGGTGGTGCTCCTTTTCGAGGAGCGGGCACTGGAAGGCATTTTTGAGGAGCAGGCACTGGAGGGCATTTTCGAGGAGCGGGTACTGGAGGGCATTTTCGAGGAGCGGGCCCTGGAGGATCTAAAGCCCCCTCAGGGCTGGACAAAGGAACCAAGGACGAAGAAGGGCTGGACGGGACCAGCGGGGACGACGGAGAGAGGAGAGGGGGCAGTTCGAATTCCAGTTCAGTTTCCCAGTCAATCAAATCCTCCTCCATGTCCAGCAACCCCAGATGGATAATCATTAGGGGTAGTCGTGGCCTAATGGTTAGGGAGTGGGGCTAGTAACCTGAAGGTTGCCGATTCGATTCTCGTGCCGGCAGGAATTGAAGGTGGGGATTGTAAATGAACAGCACTCTCTCCACCTTCGATACCATGACTAAGGTGCCCTTGAGCAAGGCACCGAACCCCTAATTGCTCCCCGGGCGCTGGAGCAATGGCTGGCCACTGCTCCGGGTGTGTGTTCACTGTGTGTGTGTGAGTGTGAGCATTTGTTCACTACTCACTGCTGTGTGTGTGCACTTGGATGGGTTAAATGCAGAGCACTAATTTCGAGTATGGGTCACCATACTTGACAATACGTCACGACTTAACTTAGCTCACCCTCAGCCACGGTGCAGGGGGCGGAGCTCCACTCCGCGCTCACACCGTCAACGGCTGGCTCCCTCGTGGTGGGCACTGTCACCGGCTCTCGCACCTGATCTGACGGGTTGGGCTCAACTTCCAGGACGATCCTCCACTCAGTCGCTCGGCTTCACGCTGGCTCGCAGATCGCGGAAGGAAATGGCTCTCCATCATCGGTGGGCTCGGGCTGATGCTCCGCACTGCTGGGAGTTGGTGGGCTGGGCCCTGGGTCTGGAGTGGATCTGGTGAGATCATCCTCGGGAGAGATGGTGAGGGGTGAGGGGTGATCCGTTTCTCGCCAGAGTCCACTCCACAAAGGCGGCGAAATCCTCTCGAGGACCATCCTCGGACGACAGCGCTCTGCACGCGGTGTTCAAGCTTGCATTGTAGAAAGAGCAGAGCGCGTCGTCTGGGTAGCTGGTGGCATTTGCTAGTAACAGGAACAGTCTAGTATGGTCCTCGAGAGACCAGCAGGAGCAGGAGGAATTCGGGCCGGACGAGGGGATCGACAAGGACACAACGGAAAGAAAAAACACTGTGTAAAAACGAGGAAACAAAACGGAGGGAACACACGGAGGTTTTTCTGTCACAGTTCAAGGGAAGCACAGGATCCAGGAATGAGGAGATGAGGAATTCACAAAAGGAGAGTATTTAATTCAAACAGGAACACAGATCAAAGGCAGGGTAGACACTCAAAGACCGACAAACATGAACTGAATGGACTGGGGCTTATAAAGACAGGGAAATCAGGGGCAAATTAACACAATCAGACTGGGGAGAAACTGGGTCACAGGGAACACATCGGGAGCAAAAACACAACAAAACAGTCCAGTGGAGTGACACAGGGGACTTTAGATTAAAGATTTACATTTTATAGAAAAAATGCATACTTGTGCCAAAAACATTGCTTATCAATGAGACTATATTTTAAACAATATGCAAATGTGATTTTTATATCATTTTGCCTTCATTTTGCAAATTAAATGTCCCGCTGAAAAAGAAAAATCATAGTGAGGGACTGGCCAAAAACCTTACCTTTATCAACATAAATGCTATTTATATTATTTAAAATAATATTTAATTTACTTTTTTAATGTAATATTGATGAAATAATACATAGTATTGTTATGTTTTTAAATTGCAAATTTATTCATTGTTATATTAAATCTATGTTTGATTATTTCTTAGGGATGCAAAAGACACCGATTTCATGGAATGACCCTTATAAATAAAATGTCATATATAAAATGTCAACTTTCCTATATATATATATATATATATATATATATATATATATTTTTTTTTTTTTTTTACTTTGAAGAGTTAATGGGTCTTTCTGTTTTTAATGTGAACATAAATTGTGAAACTTTATACAGTCAGTTGAGCTTGTCTACAGTGTGCATTACTTTGTTTTACTTTACTTTTATAATTCAGTCAAACCCAGCACATTTTACTTTTACATTTATTCATTTAGCAGTAGTGATGTTATGTTCAACACCGAAGCTTCGAGGCTTGTATCAAAAAAACAAAACATTTCACATTGAAGCACTGTATCAGAGCTTGATTAATTTTGAGAAAAGCATGTGATCTATGACGTCTGAAGCTTCATTCACCTGAAAACCACGTGACTGCTTCAGTATCTGGTTCATCTGGCCATTTGAGGAGCACTCATCCTGCCCTTTTGGGGGGTGCAGAGGATGGTAACATTGTCCCTGTACCTAGGCCTGCTATTGACACTGCTGGGCCATCTAAGCAAGGTATGCACTGTATGAAATCTAATTCAGATCTCAAAGTGTTGAGACACTGTTTAAAAAATCCATATTTTTAAATAAAAATCTTTATATGTAAAAAAAAGTCAGACATTGTGGCTTGATGTCTTTTATTAATGTTCATTTTTCATTACCAAAATAACATATTTATTCACAAAGAGTTCATTCAGATGAATGTTTCAACACATCACAATAACAGAACAATAAAAACAAAAATTTTAAATGCTTATTATAATTATATGAATTACTACTTCACCCGGTATTCGAAACCAAGGTGACAGCATCCCAGTCGAGAACACTAACCACTCCCCCAAATCAGTGAATCAGCTAACACAACATACTACAATTCGTCAGTTCGTCTAACTGCTTCTCTGTCAAAGCTGTTTTAGAGCAATACTTCAAAATGACCACTAGGTGTCACCGTAGAGACGGGTGTTGAATTGTTTCGAAGCTTCGACTGTTTCAGTGTTTCACGAAGCCTCGCTCTGCCCACCACTACCTTACAAATGAGGAGTTTTAGAGCCCAATAATTAAACTCTTGCTGGAACCAGATGAAAAACCAGAGCAGCTCCTGGAATTAACTTTTATATCTGTGCTGTGGTGCATCATGGGATGTGGGAGAAACCAAAGTAGAGCATAAAATGGATTTTTGTTGTTTTAGTTACTGGAACTATGCATAAATGGCTGTTGAATAATAATTTGTTGATTAAGGCATGTACCAATTTTTTATAATCTTGAGATTTGGTTGTTTGGTGAATGTAATTCCTGGTTGCTTGCGTCCCCATCAATGGTTGTGTCCATGAGTGTAAATGCTCATGAGCTGAAATTTCACAGGATTGTCAGTGTAAGATGGAGGTTGGAGAGTGTGTAACCTGCACGAGATTGAAATCATTGTGAGTGGGAATATTTTTTTATCTGGCATTTTTTACTTGTGCTTTTTTCTTGTAATTATTTACCCTGCTTCTATAGTTGTGACTTTAATGGTACTAAAACATCTAACCTGGAGTGGTTGACATCAGTCCTGCAGAGTTCAGCTCCAACCCTAATCAAACACACCTGAACCAACTAATCAAGGTCTAAGGGCTTCTAGAAAGCTATATGTGAGTTTTTGTGTGTGTGTGATTCAGATGTTAAGAGCTGCATCAAGAGAAATCGCCTCAGAGGAGAGTATTTGGTGTCTATTGTGAATGCATATTTTCATAACTGTGCTTCAGTTTATCACTATAGTATCTTTTTTTTCTCCATTTCAGTTAAGACGTAATGCTGGCACATTCTGAAGCAACCTGATTCTTGTTTTCGTCTTCTTCAAAAAAAAGATCTGTGAGCTTGGATTAAAAGCTCATTGCAATTTCAAATGTTTTGTTGTTGCTGGAAATGGGTGAGGAACATTCAGAAATTTACCCACACAAAGCTTGTATAGGTTTATTTGTATGTTTATTTGGTTCTGAGAAGTGTTAAATCGTAATGGTTTAAATTGTGGATACAGACCAAATGCAGTGGTTGCATTAACCATTTTGGTTAAACCCTTGATATTCAACGTCCCCAATGTTGTGCTGATTGTACAAACTGGAATTGATAAGAGTAAATATGTTCTGATGCAAGTTATGCTATAGCATCATATGCAGAAATTGTCCTTTTTAAAATGTCATCTCAAATTGTCAGCAGTCCCTCTTTCCAACACCTGGCAAGGTAAGAGTCCTCCAAAGATTTGACTAAACCTCCCTTACAATGTTTACAGCATTGTGTGCAAATTGGTGACTTTTTACTTGGTCAACAGCTTACAATGCCTCTAAGCTCAGCTATCAGATAGAAGGGGTGCCCCAAATCTAGTGACAAGAAAAGTTTGAGATCTGTCTAGCAATGTGCGCACTAAAGAGTTTCAGGGTTTTATTTATTTTATGTACACAGTGCTTTTTAGTCAAGCTGGATGTGCTCCTGTCCTGTTCCGTAATGGCAGCTCACTTGTATTCTTTGAGACTGATGTAGGTGAGTCCTGATGTTGTCTTTCTCCAGAATCAAGCTGTATTAGGCTTGTTTTCTCTTTGAACTCATGAAATATTGAGGTTTCAAATAATTAATAATACAATATTAATAAAATAATAAAATAATAATAAAATAATTTTAGGTTGAGTGTACTTATTTCTTTATTAATTCCCTTTTGACTTGTTCTATTGCTTTTGCTGTTACATAGTATGCATTTTGTGTTAATGGTAATAGGTAACGCTGAAACCCTGAAACTCTTTAGTGTGCGCATTGCTAGACCGATCTCAAACTTTTCTTGTCACTAGGTTTGGGGCACCCCTTCTATCTGATAGCTGAGCTTAGAGGCATTGTAAGCTGTTGACCAAGTGTAGTGCGCACCCTAGGTAGTGCGCACCCTAGGTAGTGCGCACCCTAGGTAGTGCGCACCCTAGGTAGTGCGCACCCTAGGTAGTGCGCACCCTAGGTAGTGCGCACCCTAGGTAGTGCGCACCGATAAAAACGATGATTGGTACCCCCCTTATATCTCCTGAATATAAATATGATGAACAAGACACTCAGTAGGTGCGTTTACATGGAGCATTGTAATCGGTTTAAAAGTCCAATCCGAATGAAAATGCTCCATATAAACACCTCAATCGGAATAAAAATGCCCAAACCGAATGAAATTGTAATCGGTTTGAGAGGGGTGGGATAAACCTTTCTATAAACCGAACAAAATTAAAATCCTGCCATGTAAACACTTTAAACCGATTACTTTGCGTCTACGTCATCACGTCCAGAGGTCGGGTCGTCAGAACGTGAACGTGATGATGTTGGCAACGGTACATTCTGTGATTTGGGGACACCGACACTACAGTAGAGACTGGGTAATAGTGGAGGTATAAAGTTAAAATTTCCATTATACAGTTAAAAACACATTAGAAAGGAGAACGCTTGCTGTGTGACGGACTATCTGCTCTCATGTCCGGAGTGAAAAACAGATCTGAAATGAAGCGCAATTTTCTGCTTTTCAGCTTAGAAACAACACGGTGATGATAGTGAAAGTAGCTCAATGAAAATAAACAACTTGACCAAAAGTTGCCTTTGTCATTTGTATTTGTATAGATGACAGATTCATAATTTCCGATCTGCTTGAATTTACGTGCTCACGCCATGAATGTTGTACGAAACACGATTGTGATAAAGCAATGCTCCTTTGATTCATTGTTCAGCAACTCTTGGTAAGAAATCGTGTATTTGTTCCATTTAAGTACAGTACAACTTTGTAGTATCAGAGTTCTGGCCATATGACTGAGCGCTCGAATGAACGCAAGGGATTCAAATATTAACCGTTTATTCTAAGCAAGTGCAAACAGATATTAAAAAATATTAATGTAAATATGGGCGTTTTTTTTCCTCTGGTGACTTGTTTTTGTTGTCACTGTAGGCTATTAGCATATCCTAAAATCGAAAGCACAGGCACATGTAAACACCATATCGGATTAGATAACGTCTCATGTAAACAGTTCATCGAATCTTTCAATCGGAATGATTTTAATCGGAATGACAAAAAAGTGTACATGTAAACGCACCTAATGTGCTTGCTGTTTAATTCCATACGAAAGGCGTATGTATCATCCATTTTAATTCAAACATGTATTTTAGATTTTTATAGAAAATATGACAACAATCACGTATCTCACACTGAGATTGCTCTGTCATAGTGTTTGGGAATATTTATGCACAATTTAAATACATAATAGCATGAAATCAGGGTCATATAATATGATCAGCGCAGTCGGTGGAGAGCAATCCAACACAGCCGTCTCACCGCTGCGAGAGTTTTTTGGCACATGTCTGCAACACCACAGCAACCACCCCGGTTACCCTAACAACCGCATAGCAACACCCTAGCAACCACCCCGGGTACCCTAGCAACCACATAGCAACACTCTAGCAACAACTAACTAGGGTGCGCACTATCTAGGGTCATATTATAGGGTGCACTCTATCTAGGGTCATAGCAATAGTATAGCAACTGTCCAAAGCAACCACCTAGCAACCACCCCAAGTACCCTAGCAACCACATAGCAAAACCCTAGCAACCACCCCGGGTACCCTAGCAACCACATAGCAACACTCTAGCAACAACTAACTAGGGTGCGCACTATCTAGGGTCATATTATAGGGTGCGCTCTATCTAGGGTCATATTATAGGGTGCGCTCTATCTAGGGTCATAGCAATAGTATAGCAACTGTCCAAACCAACCACCTCGCAACCACCCCGGTTACCCTTGTAACCGCATAGCAACACCTTAGCAACACTCTAGCAACCACCCCGGGTACCCTAGCAACCGCATAGCAAAACCCTAGCAACCACCCCGGGTACCCTAGCAACCACATAGCAAAACCCTAGCAACCACCCCGGGTACCCTAGCAACCGCATAGCAACACTCTAGCAACAACTAACTAGGGTGCGCACTATCTAGGCTCAAATTATAGGGTGCGCTCTATCTAGGGTCATATTACAGGGTGTTCTCTATCTAGGGACATAGCAATAGTATAGCAACTGTCCAAACCAACCACCAGGGTACCCTAGCAAACCGTATAGCAACACCCATAGCAACCGCATAGCAATACCCTAGCAACCACCCCGGGTACCCTAGCAACACCCTAGCAACCACCAAGGGTACCCTGGCAACCACATAGCAAAACCCTAGCAACCAACTTGGGTACCCTAGCAACCGCATAGTAACACCCTAGCAACCACTCCGGATACCCTAGCAACCACCCTGTGTACCCTTGCAAACGCATAGCAACACCTTAGCAAACACCCCGGGTACCATAGCAACACCTTAGCAACACCCTAGCAACCACCCTGGTTACCCTAGCAACCGCATAGCAACACCCTAGAAACCACCCTGGGTACCTTAGCAACCGTATAGCAAAACCTTAGCAACCACCTGGGTACCCTAGCAACCGCATTGCAACACCCTAGCAACCACCCTGAGTACCCTAGCAACCGTATGGCAACACCCTAGCAACCACTCTTGGTACCTTAGCAACCACATAGCAACACCTTAGCAACCACCAGAGTTAGCATAACAACCATCATAGCAACCACTCTTAAGTACCCTAGCAACCACTCTGAGGTCCTTAGAATCTATCTGTCTGTCTATATGAAACTTTAAGCTTTTAAAACTACTTTAAACTTCAAACTATTTCAGACTAAAACTCATCAGACTTAAAACTTTTAACATTTTTCAGACTTAAAGTTTTTAAACTTCTTAAACTTTTTTAAAAAGTAAAAACTTTTTAAAACTTTCTGGTCCGGCTGCACCATTTCCCCACTGGTCTTCACTATGGCAATGGAGTTAATAATTTGGGCATCTCGATGGGTGGTTGGAGGGGAACGTCTGAAGAGCGGGCTGCGGCTTCCTCCAGTCAGGACGTATATGGATGACATGACGACCATAACAACGACTAACACATGCACCAAACGCCTGCTGTACAAACTCCAGGCAAACATCAGATGGGCACGAATGGAGATTAAACCCAGCAAATCCCGCAGTATCTCCATCGTCAAGGGCCAGATCATAAATGAGAAGTTCCACATCAATGGCGAGCCGCTACCAACCAGCCTGGAGAAACCCATAAAAAGCCTTGGTCGGTGGTACAACACAGATCTCAAAGATGCCGAACAGGTGGAACAACTTAAGCAGGATACCATCAGTGGCCTGAAGCAGATCAACAGCACTGCTCTCCCAGGAAAGCTGAAGCTTTGGTGCCTTCAGTTCGGACTGCTGCCCCGCCTCATGTGACCAATTTCCATCTATGAGGTCACCCTATCCCATTCCAATCGACTGGAATGATTGGTGAATGTGCAGATGAGAAAGTGGCTTGGACTACCCAGGTGCCTCAGCAGCATAGGACTGTACTGCAATGGAGCCCTCTCTCTACCGATCTCAAGCCTGGTGGAAGAGTACAAATGCTCTAAAGCAAGGCTCGAAATGACCCTCACAGAATCCCGGGATCCCTTCGTCAGAGGGGCTGCTCCCGCCTTAGCCACAGGGAGGAGGTGGAGGCCAGGTGTAGCAGTGGCACAGGCAAAGTCCGCTCTGAGACACCGGGACATAGTAGGCCAAGTCCAACAAGGCAGAGGTGGCCTAGGACTGGGAGCAACAACACCCATGTGGCAGAAGGCTACTCCAGCTGAACACCGGCGCCTGGTGGTTGAGGAGGTGCGCCACCAGGAAGAAGCGGACAGGTGTGCCAGAGCAGTGTCCAAAGCCAAGCAAGGCCGCTGGATGAGTTGGGAAGGTGTGGAGAGGAGGAAGATCACTTGGAGCGAGCTGTGGAACACTGAGTCCAATATGCTGAGCTTTACCATCAGAGCCACATATGATGTCCTGTCCTCTCCAACCAACCTACATCTCTGGTTTGGAGAGGATCCAGCCTGTGTCTTTCCCAGTGTCTTGCCCCAGCAACCCTGAAACACATCCTGGTGGGCTGCAAGACCAGCCTTATGCAAGGCAGATACACCTGGTGCTACAACCAAGTGCTGAAGTGCCTGGCTGCAACACTGGGGAGTAAGAGGGTAACAGTCAATGCCATGCCCCTGGAAGCCCAGACTACCTTCCGCCAACCAACATCCTTCGTCCGGGAAGGGGAGAAATGTTCGACTAATCGATTGCCTCCAGACTCATGCCTGCTGAACGCAGCCCGGGACTGGGAAATGCGGGTAGACTTAAGTCAGAGGCTCACCTTCCCACCTGAAATTGCAGCGACCAATCTGCGCCCAGACCTGGTCCTCTTGTCCAAATCCTGTCGACGTGTCTTCATAGTGGAACTGACAGTCCCATGGGAGGAAGCCATCGATGAGGCATTTGAAAGGAAAAGGTTGCGATATGCAGATTTGGCTGCTGAAGCAGAGGACCGGGGATGGAAAGTAAATGTGCGTCCAGTGGAAGTGGGCTGCAGGGGCTTTGTATCTAGTTCCACCACAAGGCTACCAAAGGAGGTTGGAATCAGAGGACAGGCTCAGCGGAAGACCATCAAAGACCTTGCAACTTGTTGTGTTTTATTTAATTGTAAATCAATTTTTGTCTCAGACCCCGACTCCAATTCTGCATAACCTGTCTGTCTCGGGCCTACGTGTCTATCTTTTGCCGTGGTTAGCAAAATGAATTCGCCTACTGGGTTTATAATTCTACTATTTTTTTTATCCAATCTTCTACATTCTTTTTAATCTTCATACCAGAATTATATTTCTCAGTTTCCTTATTTCTCTTGCTTCTCATTACTTCACCTCTCTGTTTGCACTGACCTAATTTCCATGGATCGAAGTTTTCCCTAGATCTGAATATCCAACATCCTCCCAGCTCTTCATTATAGCTAGTTCTATAAGTTGGTCCGATAAAATATCTCACTGTCTTATTACCATCGCATTCTTTAATGAAACTATTTTCTTCGTAAACTTCTACCTCTTTTTTATGCCAATGCCTAATCTTCACTGTACTTTTGAGTTTTACTTTTGGTTTCCTTATCATATAATATAGTATCTCATCTGTACTAACGTTGTCTAACCACTTCCAAAAATCAGTGGTGTTCTTTTCTATTTCCTCCTTTTCTCTTTAATTGTTCCCCACACAGTTAAATCGAAACCAGAAATATTCTGCCTTTCAACCTGCACTTGGCTAAAACAATTTTACCTGTCATAATTTCCCATTCTAAGAGATAACTCACTCTAATTAATATCAACAACAATATTCCCAATATTAAAATTATCCAAAGTATGATACTCATCCATTTGCAGAGTCGCCGATGAGTCCTCAGCTTCCGAATGGTGTCTTCGCCTCCGTCAGCTCCTCCGTCAGACTGTCCACCGACACCGACCTCCGCATTTTGTCCTGTAACACATGTTAGTTCTGAGGCTCGACCATGAGCCGTCTTACTTTTCGCAACACTCCCCTGCGCACCACTTTCACTTTCGGTTGTTTTTCATGTAATTCCGTTTCGATGCCACCAATCCAGTCATAGTCTGGATGTGAGCATGCCAATATATTTAACTTGAAATGCATCACCACCGTGAACATTTCACTTGGCTCTTCAGTGATCTGCTCGTTGTTATACGGGATTCCAGTGACGTATGTGCCATCTTCAGGACACAAAACCTTATGCTTGTCTAAATCGTTCACCAGCGACACAGTAAGCTGCACAAACTTCTCTTTACGAGAACTAGGTCTCTTTTCCTTGGTAATATTAGAGCGCGGTTGTGATCCTCTATAATCTTTATCATAAAAAGAGGTATCTAACCATCCGCCTCCCAGCGCTAGCTCGATAGCCAGGTTTGCCCAACTTCTCACTTGCCAGCGCTCGTCGATTTTCACATAAATCCACGCTACTTTCCCTCGTGATCCTTGCTTCAGATCCGTCTCAGGGAAACATCTCAAAATCGGCTCGTGCCATAGAGTAAAATTCCACTTTGCGGACTCTATGTCAGTAAGAGTTAAGTCCTTCTCTCGGTCTCTTCTCTTTATATCTCGCACGTGCTCTTCCCTCTCTTGGAGAACTCTCTCTCTTATTTCCTCCTTGTCCCAGGGCAACATGGGGAACCTAGCGTCTAGCCACGCGTTCCGCTCATGCTCTCTCAAGCCCAAGTAGGGATGTCTGGAAAATTTAGACATTATTCCGTCTTTAAAAAGGCCTAAGGGTTTAATAACCCTCAAACTCTCCCACAAAGCACGGGAAGACATCAATGTCCTATTTTTTGCCTTACACATTTGACAGTTGACTACTGCTGCACCACTCCAAGTACAGTTACACAACCGCCTACGGATACTTTATATGAGTCAATCCGTAGCTTTGGGTGGCCTGACCGACAATTATCGCATATCACAACCCCAGACATCTCCACATGAGACTGTCTGTGAGTCGTCCACTCAGCACCCATCTCTCTTTTTTCATTACATCCTGAGAGACTGGGCATGGCACATAGCTGGTCGCATATCACACAGCAATATGGCCTGACAGCATTCTCTGCTGCTTTATTCTGCTCTCCTCTGAAGCCGAGAAACCTTTCTATTTCTGGCTGCAACCACAGAAATGCTCTTGATCCATGCTTATGGTGCTCCACCCCAATTAATCCTCGTTGATTAATTATCGCATTTATCAACTCCATCTATTACTTCTTTATCAAGTCTTTATTACTCTGAATTCCGTTATTTTCTAACTCGACAGTGTTAGATCCTGTTATTGTTTTAACTACATCTACTGTCCCCAAGCCTTCAGAGAATCTTCCTACCTTTCGTCGTCTTGTAAGAATGACCTGATCACCTACTTGGAATTTCGGATTGTCCTTTACTCTTTCCTCTGTTTGCTCTTGTCCGCCTCTCCCTTTTGGGTCGGCCTGTGCTCGGCACCTGTTAAGATCCAGCAAGCACTCATCAATCTTTGTGTCCCAATCACCTAACATTCTGTTTTTAACAAACCACTCCTTAACAGTACGCACTGCACGTTCTGCTATTCCATTTGTATTCGCTCGATACAGAATACTTTTAGTCAGTATTATTTTATTCTCTTTACAGAAATCTTCGACCAACTTCCCGCTTATGTTGTGTGCTCCATCTGCCCTCAAACTCTCCATTTTACCTTCCCATTTTATCCATTCTCGCAAACAATCTACTACATTCTTTTCTAAGGCTGACCTCATGGGCCACAACATAATTTTCTTTGTGTGATTATCGAT
Source organism: Onychostoma macrolepis (assembly GCF_012432095.1). Classification (NCBI taxonomy): domain Eukaryota; kingdom Metazoa; phylum Chordata; class Actinopteri; order Cypriniformes; family Cyprinidae; genus Onychostoma; species Onychostoma macrolepis. The sequence continues at coordinate 57,810 of NC_081166.1, read as the reverse complement.
AGCCAGTAAAAAATAACAACTTCCTGCTTTCGTGGCAGGGCGCAGCGGCCCCGCGAAGTCTATGCTTACCTCCTGGCCAGGATATTCTTTTGGTAGTTGGCTTTCCTCGCACCCCTTTGCAGTCATAAATTTCCTGCAAATCTTACAGTCTTTCCTCACTTCCCTGTAACGAGTGCGCCAATTAGGTATCTTTAGATTACGTAGCCTCAATTCCATTTGAATCATATTTACACTCGGATGATTCAATTCGTCGTGCATTTTCTGAAACAACTCTGTTATTTCCGGCATCTTCACTTGGCCAATGAGCCTGTCTACTTCTCTGTTCCCCAGCGCGGCTTCACTATCTTGTCTCGTGTGCGACACCTGGTGGTAACAATGGATGTTTACCTTCTGCAATAACTCAGCAATATGCATCCATTCTTTCTGATGAGCCATAGGCTTGCTTCTCGCGTTATGAAAACCATTGGCTTTCCAGGTTTCTAATTCTTTATTAATCCCATCTGTCACATATTCAGAATCACTAGTTAAAACAATTTCCTTATGCCCTAACTCAATTGCTTTCTCCAGCGCTTTCAAAACGGTGGTGATCTCTGCAAGCTGAGCTGAGCCTTTAATTTCACCATCTGATGAAGTGATCAGCTGCCCACCGTGTTTAACTAAAAATCCCCATTTCACCTTTCCAGCTCTCTCGCTTCCATCAGTGAAATATTTTGGTGTTTATCATGGTATTTGGTCATTTTATCTTCCCGTTTAAGTTTAACCATCCTCCACTCAAGCTGCATATCTCCTAAAATAATTCCCCATTGATTCCACCTTTGCATGTTAATTCTTGGCATGTTAATGATCAAATTCTTCTTTACTCTGGCCAGCTCTCCAGCCATTGAAAAAATAATTATCGGCTGTTCTTTAGCTACAGCTTTAAGCTGTAACAGCCGTCTTGTGACTGCAGCTAAAACTCTCTCAGGACCATTCTGATCATAGCGTTTCATTGTCGCCTCCTGCTGGTGAGTCAAAAAGGAAATGGGCGCACGCCCCCCTTCGTTCGACAACGTCAGCATGACCTCATCGTCTTGCTCAGTCACGTGAACATGCAATGGGAGAGTTTCATCTCTGCGCTCTAGCTCTCCACTGTCAAGTGCCCTTCTAATCAATTTCTGTCTAGCCTGTTCCATTTGCTCTGTCCATTTCCAGCTACCTTCCTTGGTTCCGCTGTATAAGACCTTCGCTTCTCTGGAGTACTTTGGTATTAGCTCTCTGACATAGTTTAGCGTTCCTAACAGTGACTGCAGCTGCTTCCGCGTTCTGGGCGGACCCGAACTCAGCATTTCCTCTAGTTTCGCTTTAGTGCTAGTAGTTAGGGCTTTTGTGTCTTTTCCCAATTTAAACCCTAGAAAATCTACTTCGTGTTTTCCAATTTCCATTTTCTTTAAACTAGGTTTTAGCCCTGCTTCAGTCAACCTGCCTAGAGTTTGATCTAACAGTGCTAGATGTTCCTCCTCTGTCACTGAAGTTATGAGGATGTCGTCTGTATAAACTGTTACTGGTATTCCCGATATTCGAATTGATTACCCTTAAATGTAAAAGCCGTTTTCCCACAGCTGTCTTTTGAGAGAGGAATACTCCAGTAACCGTTTGCCAGATCGATTTTTGACAGCCAATTTTTTCCCTTACCCACTTCTCCACTCGCTTCACTACAGTTGATGAGATATCTGGTATCGGGGACTGTCAATTTATTTAGAGCTTTATAGTTAGTTACTAACCTCCAAGTGCCGTCTGGTTTGGGAACGGCTTGGATCGGGGAATTAGTCACTGCACATTCATTCTGTCCCAGTTTTCTAATAATTCCCTGATCAGTCAGTTCTTTTATAGTTTCAGCGATTTCTTTCTCTGCTGCACTATTTATCTTGTATTGTCTTTGAGGGGGAGGAATTCCCCCTTGAATGACATGTTGATATTTAATAACGACCTTCCCACAATCATTCTTGCTGCGAGAATAATAATTCAAATACTTTCTCAATATTTTTTCCAGCTCCCCTTTCTTGCTCAATTCAGGTTGTTGTACAATGCGTTCAATTTCTTTATTTTTATCAACAACTCCTATTTTTCCTATTTTTATTAAATCTTCAGGGCATAATAAATTATCACTCCCGAAAATCACGTTTATTTTATCTTTCCTCCATACGTTTTTATTCTTTGTGTTTCCTTCATAATCCTCTACCGTCACTACGTCTAATAATTCATCATGTTTTTCTGATTTTCTCAGAACGCTGAAATCAGCTCCTGTGTCAATTCGAAATTTAGTTTGATCATACACTTTATATAATTTTTTTATCAATCTCTTCTGTTTTTGATAAAGCGTGTTTAAGGGGAGCCGCTATTTCCTATGGATTCACGAGCTTCTTTTGCCCTCTCTTTCTTTTCACTCTCACTTCCTCTATTTCTTTCGACTCCTTCGCTTTATCACCGTTTGGGCTTTCCACCCTCACTCTGCCTATTTTATTTGGTGGTTTGTTTCTGCCTCTCTCGGCTATCACACGTTCTTTATCTTCTGCACTCATTTTCTCCCATTTGTCTGGACTAATATAGCTGCTTTTTCCTCTTTCACTTTCGTTTCGAAATGTTCTGGGCTTCGATTGATCTCTAAATCTCCTTTCTTTCTGTGTTCGGAATTTAGGATCATTCTTTTCTGCCCTCTCTTCTACTCTTTTCCATTTCTGTTCTGGTCTGCGATCGGAGCGTGCCGAGGGTCTGCCCTCCGGTTCGAAATGGTTATACGGTCACTTTTCTCGCTCTGATCTCCTAGGTTGATCCTTAGGACGTGACGGTTTATTATTCGATTTCTCCCTATCTGTTTGAATTATTTCCGTTTTCCTATCATAACGGATTAACGCCTTCTCCAGTTCTTCTGGAGATGTTTCTGGGCCGTACAAAAGGAATTCTTTAGCTCCCAATAAAGCATTTCTCTTAACTCCCTGAAATATATGTTTCAAAATTCCTCCTACGCCCTTTTCCGCCACTTCTTGACAAGCTGAAAGTGCTCCTACAGTTTTCCATTTCTCCTCGAATGTCTCCTGTTCTACTACTTCTAAATTTGTCGGAATTAATCCTTCTAACGTTTTGGCTAATTTTTTCCCGCCATGAAGGCCAAACTCTGCTAAAATGTGAGAATCAACTGAGTCATCTGAAATTTTCATTCGTTCTCCATAGCGTACTAACTCTCTAACTTTCCCTTTTACTGTAGTATTTTTCAACTTGACCTTTTTTAGGAGTTTCATCTCCTGGTCTTTTCGCATTAATTCCTCTAGGGTGGCTCTCGTTTCCCCAGCGCCGAGCTCGGGCTGTCTTGGGGAGCGCACCTGCTGAAATAATGCACTCGGTCTCTTTTGTCCCGGAGTCCCTAGATGTAGAGCCTCAAGGTGCCGATTTATTTCATTAACTTCGACTGGCCGGTCTGTCTCTCTAACAGGCGCATCTTCTAAGTCTGGTGTTAAATCCCTAAATCGCAACCTTCTAGGAACTGATAGAGTTCCCTTTGGAATCGGCGTTACGTTTCTCGGAGTTCGCTCTCTAGGCAATATTAACTCCTCGTATGCCGAATCCCTATCATCTTCCTCTTCATGTTCACTGTCTGAACTTTCAGATTCAGGTCCGGGATCAGAATAGTATTCCTCGAATACTTCGTCACCAACCCCTTTCCTGACTAACCTCTCTAGCGCCGCTTTGTTCGTTAAATCCTTTTGAGCAAGTATTGCTCGCTTCGCCCGCTGAGTCAGCGAGGCGTCTGATAGGACCGCGGCCGCGTCTCCCCCGTTTAACAGACTCCAAAGTTGTCCACACGTAATCCCAGGTGCATACTCGGCATTCCATTGCCTTTCCCTGTCTAGATTAGTTTCTGCCTTTTTACTTTTAGCGTGAGTAGGCCTGTATAAGCCCTTTCCTAGCTGGAATGTCTCAAAACTATCTCCTAGTTTGGATTTATAGAACGGATTTTCTATTTGGTTCTTCTTACCTCTAGATGTCGTTGTTCGCCTTAATATAGGGTAATCGGGGATCGGCTCTTCTTCCACTACTCTGGTCTGTGCGGCCGTCTGTTGTTCTTGCCTAGCAGTGTTTCTCTGATCTGAGCTTCCTTCACCTGCAGTCTGGTCTTCATTCACTCTGTCTGTGATGGTTCTCAGCACTGATGCGTCTGGATGACAGACCATCCACATTCTAGGCCACTCGGTTCGGTCTGTTTTCCGTCTTAATGTGTTCACGAGGGCTACTCCCATGACAACATCATTAAAACCGAAAATTTCCCCTGAAATTATAGGCATTGCCACCGTGTGATAATTATTTTCTCTGGATAACAGACATATTTGATCTATTATACCGTCTAGTGTGAGCATTGCCGTCAGCTCTTCTTCTATATCACTCCTCTGACCTTTCTCATGACCGATCGCATGCATTACAGGTTTCCCATTTGGACCTCCTATTTTTTGCAATAACACATCGCCCGTTTTAACAGGACTCTTTCTTCGTTGCATTATTTTATACGATTCTTCCTGGAATTTCGGTCCGGCTCGCTCTCTGAGAGCGCCGGCCACTCCAGCTCTGTGATATAGGAATTTATTAGATGCACACACCAAAACACACGGTTCTTCCTCATCTTCTAAACGCCCTTTAAGAACGATTAGATTTTTTCCTCTCGCGAAGTACACCCTATACGGTTCTTCTCCTATCGGCTCGAACTCGTCATTTGGGCTTTCGGGATTATTTTGCGGTGGAGCGCTAGGATCTAGCCTTACTTCCCCCTCTCTTCGGGGTGTAAAACTCGGAGCAATAGATTCTCTTTCAGATGCCTCTCCTGGGTCATCTTCGTCTAGAGAAGTCCAACTCCTTAGAGGGATATTTTTAATCTCTCCCCCGGATTCATCAAAAACTCTTACTTTCGGAAATCCATCCCTACCTCCTTTACTCGAGTATATGAAAGGTGGGATTTCTGCTCCCTCAAGTATTCTGATACTCACAACGGATGCAATCAACCGGATTTCTTCCCATGGGATGGGACCGGATCCGCATTTAGCCTGTGTGGGACTGGTCCAAACCAACCGTCCGCCAAGCTCTTCCTTGTTTAAATTTGTCACCATTTGTCCCATTAATTCCTTATGAATTTTATCTGGGACCACTTCATGTAACAGCAATACTTATCCTCTAAGTTTTCTGCTGTTTTTCTCTTTATTTCTTTATTTCTTTCAGGTCTTTTCTAAGCCTGCGCGCACGTTTTCATAAATCCCTCTGGATTATCGCAACAACTGCAAATGTGTAAGGACTTACTACTATTCGCTTCAACGTTATCCCTGAATTTTTATTCTTAAATATGCGAGCCCCACACGTTTGGGGCGCCATGTTGTGTTTTATACCGGTTAAAAGACCCAAAAATCCATTATTCACATCTTCATCATCCATAAGTACCTCATAAATAGCGAATGCATATTTACCTCTTATCTGGATAGATGCTGTTAATGATTCCGGATGCTTCCCCGCCGGTGACCGTCCTGGCTCAGTCAAATTCGTACCTCTGGGAGCTCGTTTAGAATATATTCAGGTTCAGATAACGAGTTATTATTATTAATTAATCACTCAGAGACTTGTTTAAAAAGGTTAACGAATCACCAAAGCATTGGTTTCGTTTTATTAAAAACAAATAACTCATAAGCAAATAACAATAAAATAACAGCGAATAGTCTTCACCACGAAGTGTCGGCTCTGACATATAGTCTAACAAGCATTTATATAGTTCTTACACCACTTGTAACTGCCTCCTCCATCCCAGGCAGGAAACATGACCTTTATGTCAGAGTCTGTACAAAAGTAATGTCAAAAGTTCAGAAGGAAATATTACAACATCTCTAGATAGCAAGCGTGTCTAGTTCTATTTTAAACTATAGGAAAAATTATGACACCTTTTTCAAACATAAGCAACATATAGAACTATATACCTAAACCACAATATAACACCTCTAGCAGGTGTTATGAGCATCTTATGCCACGGTTTAGCTAAAGGTTCCACCTTGCATGGAAATGCAAAGTGCATCCTCTTGCTTTTAACCGTCATGTTACAAAATAAGCACAGCAACTATATAACCGTTAAACCTACAAGATTATGATCCTCTATGGTTTCGACATAAGATATATTTATACATAGCTTTCAACACTCATATTTTTATAACAGGAGTTTAGAGTTTCACTGTCTCTAAATTATTTGTTAACTTTTGCAGTTCATCTGAATAATCACATAATTCAATTATCTCTCTTATTAATTTCATTATTATTTTATTTGTCGTTTCCTGTTTTCTCATCAGTCTCAATATTGCCTTCATTTTGAAGATGATCTTCTTGTCCTCTCGCTCTCTCTTGGGCCCGTCTGCGACGTTCCTTCTTCTCCTGTTTCTTGACCTCCCTACTCCAGTCTCTTTGTAGTCCTTGAACTAAAAAATCATCAAAATCAACCTCTATTTTATCTGACCTCTTCCTCACGTTTCTGTTAGAGGATTGATCAGGGAATCGCATATCAGATGAATTAGGTAATAATTCTACAAACTGCTGCCGAAAGAAGCAGTCACTGGCTGTGGCTGAAGCGGAAGGAGACTGTATGGGCTCCCAAGTGACCTCATCGAGCCTCCGGTGCGACACACACCCAGGTCTGATCAGCCTGTGGTGGGCCAGCCTCGGGTGAGGGTGTATTGTGATAAAAGGCCGAAACACCCAATGAGGCCGGGGTGAAAAACAAAGTGCAGAAGTGAATAGATGTGAGTGTGCTGAAGATGATAAAGTTCAAGCAACAGAATAGGGAGGGATGGAGGGGGTTTTGGAGGTGGACGAGGAGATGGTGTAGGGATGATGAGAGGCAAAAATACGGGGATGATGGCAGTATGTGGCGAAGGGATGGTGATGGGAGGTTGACGATGATGCCCTGGCAGCTTAGATGGTGTTTGGCACATGGCACAGACCCAGAGCATCCCAGTGCTGACAACACGGCAGAGTCGAGGGAGGGAGGAGCCAAGATGTAGATGGTGTGGCTGCCGATATCTGGGGGCTGACTGATGGAGCGGAGCATCGTCGCAGGTTCCAGAGAGAAAAAAAAAAAAAAAAAATCCTATATACTGGGCTCTAACCCTGTATATTTAAGAAAATTAAATAGAGCCTTACTACATTCCCACATTTTCTCATCTGCCCCCAAAATTCCCTTCAAACTCCATTCTTGTTCCAACTCGTATCTTATCTTGCAAGATCCTCCTTTCTGCATGATATTTTTTACACATCATAATGATATGCTCCACATTTTCTGAAACATTGCATTCATCACAATTATCTGATATGCATTTTCCCAATAAAAACAGGGTTGATTTTAAACCTGTATGTCCAAGTCTTAATCTTGATATAATCACTTCTTCATTTCCCTTTAAAAGTCTTGACATTAATCGATTTCTGAATATTATAATAATGTCACCCTTTGTTATCCATGTCCCACTTTTTCTGCCATGATTCTCTCACTTTTGTTTTAATTAACGGTTTGGCCTCACCTTTACCAAATAGGACTTTCATTATTTCCTCGTTCTTTAATTTCAGTCACCTTTAGTCAAGTCACCTTTATTTATATAGCGCTTTTACAATACAGATTGTGTCAAAGCACTTAACAGTATCAAATTGGAGGATAGAGTGTCAGTAATGTATAATGATAAGATTAAACACTCAATTTTCAGTTAAAGGCATTTCATTATTGAATTCAGAGATGTCATTGTCTAGCTCAGTTTAGTTTAAATAGTATCTGTGCAATCAAATCGGCGATAATCACTAGAAATTAAGTGTCCCCAACTGAGCAAGCCAGAGGCGACAGCGGCAAGGAACCAAAACTCCCTCTGAGACAGAATGGAGAAAAAAAACCTTGGGAGAAACCAGGCTCAGTCGGGGGGCCAGTTCTCCTCTGACCAGACGAAACCCGCAGTTCAAAAGTTTATATTTCTATTTTAATTTTGTTGCAATTTCTAACAATAGTAGTATTATGTAGTTAGGTATTTTATTATATTTTAGTTCATAGAGTTTAGTTTAGTTCAGTACATTCTTTGCAGTCAAATCTGCTATCTCATTGCCCTCCACGCCAGTATGAGTTGGAACCCAACAAAACTGAAGATTAATTTAAATTCTCTCTATATATAACATTATCATGGACATCTCTTTAAATAAATCATCTCTTATTGTTTCATTTGAATTCAAGCTATTAAGAGCTGCAACAGAGTCCGAACAGATTGGTATTCTTTGAGGTCTTACTACTTCTACCCATTGCAACCCTAAAATTATGGCTACTACTTCAGCTGAAAATACAGATAATTTGTCATTAATTCTATTACATATAGTTACATTAAACTCTGGTTTGTACACTCCCGCTCCTATATGATCATTCCTTGAATCCATCAGTGAATATTGATTTATACTGATAGTAGTTCAGCTTAACATATTCTTGAACCAAATATTCAATATTATCAGCATTCCTTTCAGTCCATTCTTTCTTTAGTTCTAAAAGTTTAAAGTCAGCAAGAGCCGTTTTTGCGTCTGCAATTGCCGCTTTGCAGACACGCAGCTCACTCCTAAGGGCCTCCAACTCGACAACATGTGCCACCTTGCAGACACGCAATTGCTGTTTCAGCGCGGCAATCTCAGCGTCACGCCTCACCAGCTCAGGCCTCAAGTCATCCACCACAGTCTGTCTCTGTTGGAGTGGAGTTCTAGTAGTCACTGCTGTAAACAGGGTATTTGCCTATAACAGGAGAAAGCACGTGTTAATACAATTTTGTGGTTCTCAATTTCGAGGCCATCCATGTAAGGTAATTTGTACATGTATAAAACGTAGATAGGCCTAAAACTTACCACTTTTTTCGGGACCATGCGCTTCTTTGTAGTGCCAGCTTTTGTTTGCCTCTCTGCTTCAGGGCGCGGGGGTCTGTTTTCCACCAAAGATTCCTGTAAACAATAGTGTAATGACCAAAATATTGTATATGATAAATAACCATTAACAGTAGAATATTGTTTAATTGGTATTGAACAACAATAAAATTATTTTGTTACCTTCCTTGTGTTTCTCATCCTGCTACTGTAAAAGACAGAGGTGTTCATTTTGACCTGAAGGAGTGGTTCAAGCTGCAAAAGAAGTTATTCTTGGAGAATGTATCACGCAGCATTTTATAGGCCTGCTCCAACACACCTGTCTGTAATTATCAAGCACTGAACACCTTGGACTAGCTGGTTCAGGTGTGTTTGATCGGGGTTGAAAAATTGTATTTGTGTATTTCAATTTTTGTTTTATCAGTCTACAGCGCTTCGCTATTTCCAGAGCTGCAAACATATCCAAGTCACTGTATTTCCCCCATCCATGTTCTACCCAATTTTCCGCTGATAGCAAAAAAAAAAAAGTAGCCACTTTAATTGTGCTGACACCTTTCTCGCGAGATCCCATCCCCCACGACATCAAACTACCGCGAGATGCAGCCCTGCCTCGATCTGCATGCAGGATGGATCCCGTGAGATTTCATTTAGCATTTCCCATCCCCCACGCAGCACGGACTGCATCGCGCCGACGCCATTACTACTCACTGACTGCTTGGCTGTAATTTTCGGGAAAAGACGTTTGCCTTCAGTGTATCCAAGGTAAGAATTTCAATTTTAAAACTGAAAATGTAATTACATTGTTTACACACTATAATGTTAACTGAAACATAGTTTGGATTTTTGTGTCGTTTAGACATCATACTCCGATCGCGCCATGTTTTTCCTGTTATTTCTGGCACCAATGCCTAAAGGATAATGCTGTATGTCTTGGTGTTTCCTATGCCCTGTAAAAATAACAGACACCAAAATGCTTCTACTTAAACTGCAAAGTTTGGCACCGGACTGTGTGCTCACGAGGAAGATTACAACGATGATGTCAAATGGCTAAAATAATAATAAGTAATGTTATCCTGGGATGGAGATCAATTTGAAGAGTAAACAATAAGGCTGTTGTACGTTTAACAATACAGAAAATACAATATTACATCAATATTTAACATTTATCATGCAAAAAGGAGTTTCTGGAGATGAGCATGAAGATCAGGTCTTTGTGGATAGCAGGGCATCATTTTTCTGACATCAGAACATTCTTGATGCAGTCAGGTGTTCATGTATCCAGTGACACTATTAGACGACATTGTCGTCTTTGTCGCCAGACTCCTGCAACTAAAAAAAACATCTGTATTGAAAGTGACCGGGTATGTTTAGAGTTTGTAAGTTATCGTATAAAAATATACATTAAGCTGGCATGGCATGAAATGTACTTCTATTTTTTTTATAGTGCTGTACTTCAATGTATTTCATGAAGACGATGAACGTTCTGCTAAAAAAATTCAAAACGAGCTTCAGTCCCGATTGCAGTTAAAAATATCAATCAGTACCATCAGAAGGTTCATAAAGAAACTTTGATGGACTTATGGCAAAGCCCGGTAAGCATCTATAATCATAGCTATACTGTACAGTGACAAATTTTCAATATTTACGCATTTTTTACAGAGTGAAATATTTTCACAGGACCGACCCTAAGATCAGGGACGACAACAAGGCCCTGCGCCTTAGCCAAGTGCAGCAGTGGATGGATGTTGAGGAGACCTTTGACGATGTAATATTTGCTGACTAAACAACCGTTGCTTTGGAGCGCTTTGCTTTGTGCTATAGAAAAAAGGGTCGACATGTTGCAAAACCAAAGGCCAAACATCCCATTAAACTTCATGTTTGGGGGGCCATATCCCATCAGGGACCAGGACCAATAGTTATCTTCGAAGGTTAGTTAAAAAATACTGTACAGCTTAAATTTTAACAGCATCTTGAATGGTTTCTAAATATTGCTGAATTTTGACTTGCAAATTTACAGGAATTATGGACCGACACTATTAGCAAGAAAGCAAAATAAAATCTGCGATGGCGCCATACATTCAGCACCACTTTAAAGGACCTCATTGCTTCTTCCAAGGTAAAAATTAACTTTTTTTTTTTTTTTTTTTTATAATTTCTGGAAGAATATGTTTTCTAATATTTCTTTATTTATAATATACAGCGTCAAGACAGTGTATTGCTGAGGAGGGTATCAACTGGGTGAAAACAGCAGCCGAGTATGTGTCTTTTCAGACTTGCTTCCAGCTACGTTACTGTTCGGATGCTCTTGCTTATTGCTCTGCACTTTGCTCCCTATTTATGTGCTTTTCTCAGATTTTTCTAAAATTTTAACTTCAGCATATTAGCACAGTGCTCAAACAACACAGTTTTTAGAAAAAGAAGACTCTTTGCCTCCCACTGCCAGCAGTTTACATTCCGGAGACTGGAAAACACCGCTGTCTACATTCAAACAGACGGGAAAGAAAATGCCCCTTGTGGAATCTACTTCCTGCATGAACTGCCACAGACTTCTACAAAGGATTGCGGTTCTTGAAACAAAGTTATTTGCTGGACCTCCAAAACAGGTGGAACACACAGCAGATCGTCATCACAGACCCCCTCAGCATATAGCCGGTGAGTCCTGTGAATCTAGTGAATCTCAACAGTTTATACAAAGTGTAGAGGAACAAGCTGATCGACAGACTAATCGATGGCACAAATAGGGAGCGAGACCCAAAGGCATTCGAGACATCAGATTGTCACGAGTATCTCGTATTGCTGCGGTAGCATCCTCTACCCCAGATACGGCTATGACAAGACTTGTAAATACTGGCATTCTACAACCCCCTATACATCTTGATAACCGATTTGAAGCATTAATGAATGTGGGTGAGGAATCCCCAAATGTGACAAAACATGGATCTAATCAGCAGCTGATTACTAACAGGTGCTCAAGGTCGAGCAGACAGCGGCATTCAGCTCAGAGCGCAGCCGAGCCCAGGACTCTAATAGTGGGTGACTCTATTATCAGAAACATCAGTAGCAGGACTACAACAACTACATGCTGCTTTCCTCAAACAACCATCTCTGATGTGAACAAGGAACTTCGGAACATTCTGATGAAGCACAAGACTGCAAATCGAATAATCATCCATGTGGGGAAGAATGATATTCGGAAAGAGCAGTCAGAACTGCTTAAGAAGGATTTCAGTGAACTCCTTGAAACACTTCAAAGACTTGAAGTTCAGTCGTTCATCAGTGGACCACTCCCAGCAAGGGGAACTAACATGTTTTCACGGCTGCTTGGGCTGAATACATGGCTACAAAGAACCTGCAGTACAAAAGGAGTCAACTTCATTGACAACTTCAATATTTTCTGGGGCCATAGACAACTGTTTAAACTGGATGGCTTCCATCCAAACAAACTTGGTGCGAGAGTGCTAAAGGACGATATCTATTTCTCCCTCCGTCATCCTTCAGTGGTGTGTGCCAATCCATTCGGCCTCAATGGCACACACACACCTGGACAGAATATGAGTGATCACAGGACTTCATGTCAGCCTCAGAGTCATCTTGTGGTTGACACATCCCACAAGGACACTGATAACACCACACAGCCTAAACAAGCTTTCCTCATGGAAACTATCCCAGCTGAGCCCTGCCCAACGAGCTCATCACAGACTGTGACGTACTACAACAGCTCCAAGACTCAGCACCCAAGGACAACTATCTGGAAAACAACCAGGGAAGCCAGGACAACATTTCACAGCCACCAGAAACACCAGAGCCAGAGCCCCGCTCACCAGACACACTATCCCTCTCTCCCAGAATCTCCACTCCTAAGCTTCTCACAGAAAATGGAGGAACTGGTGTATGCTGGGATCAAACTCTCCCACTTGTTCGCTGCAAGCCCCCAGATATCAACTAAAAAACGGCGGGCCCCACAACCACCAAAGACTGCAGGCTCAGCTCTCCCTCTTCCTCCTGTGAGATCTCTCCGACCGCTGCCACAACGCCAGGCCCAAACCCTCCTCTATCGGCTGTAGGTGAACCAAAAACAACTGATAACAGCTCTCAGGGATATGTGTTGGGTCCCCACTATATTAGCAGCAACATTCACAAATGTTCACAGAACAAGTGGGAACCCAGTGTGCCTGTAGCCTTCTATATTTCTGTTTTATCACGTGATAGAAAGTCTAAGGCCTTCTCAAGCCATACAGCTGACCCATCTAATCTGCGGCCTATAATGCGTCAATCTAAGATTGCTGTAGAGACAAAATGTAATTCCATCAAGTTAGCATTTTCAAACATTCGCTCACTAAAAAATGAATAATTTCTGATCAATGATTTAATAACCACAAACAACCTGGATTTTGTTTCTAAATGAAACATGGCTTGAAGACAGCTGCAGTGCAACAGTCCTAAATGAAACAACTCCTCCTAACTTTAATTTTACAAGTGTCTGCAGGACTGTTAGGAGAGGTGGAGGTGTAGCTGCTCTATTTGAAGATGTTTATCAATGCAAGCAAGTGTCATTTGGTTAGTACTTGTCCTTTGAATACCTAGGTATTGTGCTGAAAGGTGCTCCATGCACTTTCATTATTTACAGGCCTCAAATACTCTCCAGCCTTTGTTGAAGAGTTCACAGAACTGTTATCAATGATTTCCTCAGAGTTTGACTGTTTTACTATTGCAGGGTATTTTAATATTCACACAGATAATGCAGAAATCAAAACTGCAAAAGAAATTATAACTGTTTTAAACACTTTTGATCTGACCCAGCATGTGCATGGACCCACACATAATCGTGGACACACTCTAGATTTACTCATCAGTAGAGGTCTAAACATTTCATCCATTGTTATTAAGGATGTAACACTATCTGATCACTTCTGTATTTTCTTTGATATATTGATCTGTTACCACTGAATCTAGATCTGTCTCTGTCAGAAAGAGATGCATTAACGAGAACACTAGCGCGCTATTAATGAAGGCTATATCTTTAACACCAAGCATTTCTGCAGACTCTGTTGATCTTCTCCTGGATTCATTTAACTCAAAAGTTAAGAATGTTATTGATGATATTGCAAGGGTCTGCAAGAAGAATGGCAGACAAAAATCACCATGGAGAAAATCAACAGTAGTTCAGAGTATGAAAAGACAATGCAAAAAAGCTGAGCGGATGTGGCGGAAGGCAAAATTTGAAATGCACTATAGAATCTATAAAGACAGCCTTAATGCTTTCAATGTGGAACTAGCCGCAGCTAGACAGACCTTTTCACTAAAATTAAGGAAGGAATTAATAAAAAAAAAAAAATTCTTAATTTGGGCATGTCATGTGCAGGAGTTGTCTAATGTAGTTCCTGTTAAATAAAGACAGATAACAAAGTGCGTTCGTGACATGTAGAAATTGTAACGTTTATTGTAGGAATTATTAAATGTAAATTTCAAATATTTGTATTTGTGACAAATATTAAGTAATGTGACACTGACATTAGCATATCCACATTGCATATGTTTCCACTTTTAATACTCCAATACAATACCTTTTCTTTATTTTATGGTAATGTAACATATCATTCAATAATATAAATAATACTGCACACCTGTTTAATTTGTGAATTTAAAATATAGTGTAGTGTATAACACAGTAAAACGTAAGCACAGGCTCACTGTCATTTACTATGCTGCTTGAGTTCGTTTCTGAATAACAAACGCACTAAAGTAGCTACAAAATTTGCTTCTGTGAATATTAATTATTTTAACTAATTTATCTTAGATTATAGACCAACTGCAACCAATTTCGGCAGAGTGCAATACAAAATGCGAGGGAATGTGCTCCAACGCGTTCATATTCTTACTTTTCAAAGTCTGTGGTTAAAGCGCCACTTAACGGTAAAAGGCAGCAAATACACTTTTTAATGTTGCCGCTGCAGCAACGGCGGCGGTAGAAGTATTATTCTGGATGAGTACCATCTGTATATTGGGAACTGGAAATATCCATGGAGGAACATTACCTCCAATATAAATCAGTCCAATCTAACAGCTTTCTGGAACCACTTGAAAAACCAGAGCATCTCCTGAAAATAACTTTTATATCTGTGCTGTGGTGCATCATGGGATGTGGGTGAAACCAAACTAGAGGATAAAATAGATTTTTGTTGTTTTAAAATTTAATTACTGGAACAATGCATAAATGTCTGTTAAATAATAATTTGTGGATTAATGCATGTACAAAAAGTTTATGATCTTAAAATGTGTTTTTTTGACTTATGTAATTCCTGGTCACTTGCTTCCCTGTCAATGGTTGTGCCCATGAGTATAAATGCCCACAAGCTGAAGTTTCACAGGATTGTCAGTGGAAATTGGAGGTTGGAGAGTAAATAACCTGCTGGAGATTTAAATCATTGTGAGTGAGAATATTTTGTTTGTTGTTGTTATTTGCTTGTACTTTTATTCTTTTAATTATTTACTATGGTTGTTTAATTGTGATTTTAATGGTACTGAAACATGTAACCTAGGGGTGGCTCAGTCCTGCAGCATTCAGCTCCAACCCTAATAAAACACACCGGCTAATCAAAGGTTGCTAGAAAGCTACAGGCAGGTGGGTTTTTGTCTGCATGTGTGACCCGGATGTTAAGAGCTGCATTAAGGGAAACTCTCAGAGGAGAGTATTCAGCATGTTTTGTGAATGTCTATTTCCATAACTGTGTTTCAGTTTCACTAGTGTGTTTTTTTTTTTTTTTTTTCTCCTTTTACGTTAAGATTCAATGCTGGCATGTTCTGAAGGAACTGGATTCTTATTTTATTCAAAAATGATCTGTGAACTTGAGGATTGATGGCTAATTGCTTCGTTATTGCTGGAAATGGGTGAGTAACATTCAGAAATTCACCCACACAAAGTTTGTATAGGTTTATTTGGTTCTGAGCAGTGCAGAGTCATAATAGTTTAAATTGCAAACCCTAAGTGGTTGCTTATGGAGTCAATTTAATGCCGCATATATATGCAAAAGAAAATGATGTATTGCAAAAAGAAAATAAGTTTTGCAAAGAAAAATAAAGAAATGCAAAATAGATAAATAAAACAGAGCAAAAGCAATGATTTTGCAATACATATTTTCCATGGCCATATCTACTAATTTATTTGCAATGCAGCTTTTATTTTGCGTTTCATTCAAGTTTGAGTTTGCGATACCGTTTTCCCTTTGCGCTTCACGTTTCTGCGCGTCTCACTTTGTGGCGCTGTTTTGACATGGGGGTGGAGTCAGGGGACAGGGGCGTGCCTGGGCATGCCTCCCTGGAAGTGACGTCATCGGCCCGAGACGCAGATCACAGCTGATCCAGGCACCGTCATTGAGCAGAGGCATGCGGGCTGATCGTTTCCTTTTATTCACTAGCTTTAAAACATGCATGCTTTCATTTTATTAACAAATGTATATGTGTATTAGCAGCGTTTGCTCAAGTTAAAGAAGTTGTTAATATGAACATCTGCTGTTTATTTCTCTCAATGTGTGCACACTTTTATAGCATTAAAATGTGTACTGTTTCATTTGGTTAACTAAATGTGCATTAATAGTGCTTGTTTAAAATCTCTTAACCTGTGCACAGCGCTCTTTGTTTACATTAGTTCAGAGTTACTGCTAGTTTTAATGTAAAAGAATGCAATTAACTTCACAAACTATACATTAAAAAGGTCTAAGACTCAAGCTTCATATCCATCTCGACTTCGTTTTCATTTACATAACTCCTGGCATAAATTAAGAAATGACTGGCACTGGAAGTTTAAAAAAAAAAATGAAGCTTGAGTCTTTTGGTTTAAATTTCGTGGCCACGAGATATTAATGGGTAAACAAACCAGCGTGACCATAGCAACCTGGGATTATCAGAGATGTATTTATTAATATTTTATTTTAATTAAGAAATTATAAAAAAAAAAAATAGATTATTAAATTATTATATTAACACCACCACGGGTAATTTTACCCATGGACAAATTTACGCATAATTCCTGTCATCAAGTTCAAATGAAGATGTTTTAGATGTTTATTCCTCTACTCATAAATGTTCAAACTTTGGATTAAATATTAATTTGTGTTTGCAATTTTTTATCATTTATGGTTCGCTACTGTGTTGCTTATTTTTTCCTGAAAAAAAATCTGAACTATGATGTAATGAATAAAACAATTTTTATGATTACCCCAAGTTTATTGGTGTTGTTCTCTTATTCAAATGATAAATTATATAACTAAACAAATTAATTAATTAGGTGAAACTGTGCACTTGAATTTGTCATTGTACATCTTTTGCAATGTGGTGAATTAGTATTGCTTATAATAGTCTATTTAGGGTGTTTTAGTCATTTAAATAACATGGGTTATCTTGAAACATTTTATTAGCTATAATATTACAACACCCAAATATGTATTTATTTCCTCGTAATTCTCGTTGTCATTGCAGACTGGTTTATATTTATCATTAAGAAAAGTGATTAGTGTAACCTGCTTAAAAATAGCTGTGACCTTAAAACAACAGGACAAAAACATAGCTGATGACTAAAAATAATAATTTTATGACTCTAGACATTGTGAAGACAGTGGCATAATACAGTGACATACTACGTTTTTAGCCATATCAAAACAGTAGTCATGGCATGGGTGAATTTGACCCGCTGGCGCTTTTAGGTATACAGCGACCTCTGGTGGTTGAAGTGTTAACCATAGGCTACGTACTGGACTGTATTGCGATGTAGACAACATTCGAATTAAGTTTATTATGAATAAATGTTACATAAAGTATAATAAAATAGGCCGACAAGAAAACATTTATATCCATCCCACAAGTCTTGTAAGTCCATGTATATTTGAAACCCACAATGTGTCCTCAGGACGTTATTCCAACACGTTTTCTTAGACAGATCATTGACACTATTGGTCCTGATTTGTTGTCTATTATCAATAAATGTCTCCAAACTGGGACTGTCCCCCACGACTTCAAACTTGCCACAGTGCGACCACATCTTAAAAAACCTAATTTGGACTCGACATTGCTGGTTAATTTTCGTCCGATTTCAAATTTGCCTTTTTTATCAAAAATATTAGAGAAAATTGTCTCAAATCAACTCCAATCTTATCTGTCTCATAATTCTATTTATGAAAAATTTCAGTCTGGTTTTAAATCCTGTCACAGCACTGAGTCTGCCCTCTTAAGAGTTTTAAATGACGTCATGTTGACTACGGATTCTGGCCAGTTTACAGCTCTGGTTTTGTTAGACCTTAGCTCTGCCTTTGATCTGGTCAACCATGATATTCTTATATCTCGTCTTGAGGCATGTGTTGGTTTACGGGGCACAGTATTACAGTGGTTTAGGTCATATCTTACCAGTAGGAGATATGTCGTCAACATTGGGCACCATTTCTCCTCTGAGATGCATTTAAAATCTGGTGTACCACAAGGATCGATTCTTGGTCCAGTATTGTTCTCACTTTATATGCTTCCTTTAGGGCTTATTTTTAACAAGCACGGGGTCTCTTTCCATCTATATGCAGATGACACCCAAATCTACATCCCCTTAAAGCGTGGCAATAAACATGGCATTAAGCCCATTTTGGATTGCCTGGAAGAACTGAAACTTTGGCTTGCAACAAATTTTTTATGCCTCAATGAGAGTAAAACTGAATTCATCATGTTTGGTCCCAATGATAAAAGTGTATATGATCTCGAAACTACTTCTCTGTCACCATACAGCACTACTTGTGTCAGAAACTTGGGTGTTTGGTTTGATAATAACCTCAAATTTGATAAGCAGATAAGTTCCGTTGTTAAGTCCTGTTTTTATCATATCCGGCTTCTCTCCAAAGTGAAATCATTTCTATCATCACGGATGTTTGAAATCATAATGCACGCATTTGTTACATCTAGGCTTGACTACTGTAATTCTCTGTACATTGGTGTTTCTCAGTCCTGTGTCTCTCGTCTGCAGTTAGTCCAGAATGCAGCAGCTCGGCTTCTTACTGGAAAGCACAAATATGAGAGTATTACACGGTTTTAATTTCACTTCATTGGCTTCCAGTAAAGTACAGAATTGATTTTAAAATTCTATTGTTTGTTTTTAAATCTCTTCACAATCTGGCCCCAATGTACTTAACTGAGTTGTTACAGCCTCATACTTCGTCGAGATCTCTCAGATCCACTAATTCTGATCTATTGCATGTTCCTAGGACAAGACTAAAAACGAGAGGTGACCGTGCCTTTTCTGTTGTCGGCCCAAAACTTTGGAATAGTCTCCCCTCTCATATCAGAACTGCTCCAACCTTGTCGGTTTTTAAATCCACATTAAAGACCTATTTCTTCTCGTTGGCGTTTGATACTCCATGATAAATTGTCTCTGTCCTTGTGTTTGGAGTGCCACACATTCTTATAGCCTGTGTATATTCTGTGAATATCTGAGTTTTTTAGCTGTATTTAATTCTGCCTATAGTCTGTATAGTGTTGTAAAGCACTTTGGTCAACTTCGGTTGTTTTTAAACTGTGCTATATAAATAAAATTGTATTGTATTGTATTGTATTTTATTAGTATTAGTAATATTTTTATATTTATGTATTTGATTTATTTTCCCTTCATTTCGATCTCTTAACGTTCAGGGCTGTATAATAATAATAATAATAATAATAATAATAGCCTAATATACACATATATTACATAAAAAGACACGATCAACGGACTGTGGGATGGATAAATATATTTAATCAGTCTCTGATAATCCCAGGTTGCTATGGTCACGTGGGTTTGTTTATGCATGATTAAACTCATGGCCATGACATACAGTATTATGTTCCCACAACTTAATATCTCGTGGCCAAGACAAAACTAAACCAAAAAGACTCAAGCTTAATTTTTTTTTTTAAACTTCCAGTGCCAGTCATTTCTTAATTTATGCCAGGAGTTATGTAAATGAAAAACGAAGTCGAGATGGATATGAAGCTTGAGTCTTAGACCTTTTTAATGATGTATAGTTTGTGAAGTTAATTGCATTTTTACATTAAAACTAACAGTAACTCTGAACTAATGTAAACAAAGAGCGCTGTGCACAGGTTAAGAGATTTTAAACAAGCACTATTAATGCACATTTAGTTAACCAAATGAAACAGTACACATTTTAATGCTATAAAAGTGTGCACACATTGAGAGAAATAAACAGCAGATGTTCATATTAACAACTTCTTTAACTTGAGCAAACGCTGCTAATACACACATACATTTGTTAATAAAATGAAAGCATGCATGTTTTAAAGCTAGTGAATAAAAGGAAACGATCCGCCCGCATGCCTCTGCTCAATGACGGTGCCTGGATCAGCTGTGATCTGCGTCTCGGGCCGATGACGTCACTTCCAGGGAGGCATGCCCAGGCCTGTTGGACACGCCCCCGTCCCCTGACTCCACCCCCATGTCAAAACAGAGCCACAAAGTGAGACGCGCAGAAACGTGAAGCGCAAAGGGAAAACGGTATCGCAAGCTCAAACTTGACTGAAACGCAAAATAAAAGCTGCATTGCAAATAAATTAGTAGATATGGCCATGGAAAATATGTATTGCAAAAGCATTGCTTTTGCTCCGTTTTATTTATCTATTTTGCAATTCTTTATTTTTATTTGCAATACTTCATTTTCTTTTGCAATTCTTTATTTTTCTTTGCAAAACTTATTTTCTTTTGCAAAACTTTATTTTCTTTTGCATATATATGCGGCATTAAATTGACTCCATAGTTGCTTAATTAATCTGAGTAAAACGCCATTAAACCCTTCATATTCAACATCCTTAACTTTTTCCCCGCCAGCGTTTTAAAAAAAAAAGTTGCCAGCCACCGCCAGCATTTTTGATGATTTTCACCTAAATTTGACTGCCCTCAGAATATTTTCTGCTATGAATATAAGAACATATTGTATATCAAAATAAAGAACCAAGCCTCTGCTTTTAAACAAAAAAAACTTTTATTCTATCTTTGTGTTCATGTTTTATCACCATTTGAATGCAGATAGGTTTCATCAAAAATAAAAATGCATTTTTATGAAAGTAGTATATTTTCAAGCAAAATACATTCAGATGTCATTCTTTCACCTGTAAACAATTATATGAATAATTTAAATTGCATTCAATAAACAGAACAAACAGACACACACACGCACACACAAACATATACATACATATGATTACACACACACACACACACACACACACAGACACACACACACACACAGGCTACATACATACATATGCATACATATACTGTGCACGCACACATGCATGCATACAGATAGATAGATATATAGATAGATGGATCGCACCCACACACACACCACTATTCAGATCGACGAATCGGTTACAACTACAGATGTTTCTGTGTCTGTAAATCTCTCTCACTGACTACTTTGTCCCGATCAGATTCAAAATGGTCAAAACATGATCTAGATAGGCTATATGATCTACATTTTCTCTGATTCTTCTATTTATGCCGGTCTTCTATTCGCACCCTAAAGACCCAGAAGTCCCGTAACTCATTCAGGACATGCGCTAGGGCTTTCCTTACCGTAATACACACAGAACACGGATTGCCATAACTCTTCAATGGCGAGGAAGCATCGTCTCTTAATTGACGAGATATGGGAAAGAGTTAATGATGTAGTGATTGTACAAATTGGAATTGATAAGAGTAAATTTGTTTTGATGCAAGTTATGCTGTAGCATCATATGGAGAGTGTCCTTTAAAAAAAAAAAAAAAAGTCATCTCAAATTGTCAACAGTCCCTGAAGTGGTTTATTTTTTTTTTTTTTAATGTGACCGTGCTAAAGGATCTTTCCAACACCTGGCAAGGTAAGAGTCATCCACATGCAATAGTTACAGCATTGTGTGCAAATTGGTGAGTTTACTTATTCAACACTTTACAATCCCCTTTTTTTTTTTTTTTAGCTCCGATAGATGGGCTGCCCCAAACTTAGTGACAGGAAAAGTTAGCGATCCATCTAGTAATGTGCACGCTAAAGAGTTTCAGGGATGGTTCATTCATGGCTGCATTGATAACTGCTTGTTAATGTCAATTTAACTCTTGTGACTGTCTGTTTGAGTTTTGAATTGATGCACTCCACATGTCTGCATATTTAATTAAATTTAAACCATGCTTAAATGTCCTTTTGCTGCTCACTGTTTTTCATCTGTCAAATATAAAGGACTCGCTTCAGTTCACAGATGGTTCTGATTTTCACAAGCAGCTCACAGCGTTCCTGTTGCACCTCTAGAAACATCAGTTAGAAATGCAAGTTTTAATTGTTTGCTTTCTTCCTGTGAGGTACTGACCGTGTTAAAGATTCTCCTGGAAAATCAACAGCTGCTGAGGTGAGTCCTTCTGTGATTCTTAATATCCACAACACCGTATATATTGTTGTCTTTACTGGGACAAACCATGTTCCCCAGAAAGCCTTTTGGTGGAGAATATGATCCTCTATTGCAGTCAATGCTAGGTAGTGGTAGAGTAAGTCACCTGCAGGTGCAAATCCACTGCTGCTGAGCTCCGATATCAGACACCGATATCAGGAGACAGCTGCTGTCAGCTCATCTTTGGCTGTACTAAGACCTTGATTCTACCAGAGGACACAACTTCACTTTCTCCCAGACCACACACCAAACAAGTGTGTTTGCTTTCTGTAATATGTTTAAAAAATATATATATATATATATATATATATATATGTATAATATATAATATATGCAACTCCTTTAGCATTTCTTCTTTAGCACTTGTTAGAAGAAGCAGTCGAGCAGCAGAAAAAGTGTTTTGTCTTTTCTCATTTGATTTCAGTGCAGTTGTTGTAGCTAGGAAACTTTGTTTTGCATACTGTGTTTTACCGTGGTAAACTGAAGTCGCGTTTGTTCTCATGCGTATCTCGGGAATTTCCCAGTTTCGTTTTTCTAAGTAGTAAGGCGTGGTCAGCTGACTTCTATAGCAAGTATAAAACTGGATTGTATACTGCGGCAGCCCTCGTGTGAAGACCGATGAGTGTAAAGACGATCGACTCTACCTTGCGCGACTCCACCGAGCAAGAACACCGACAAGGCACTTGAGTATTGCTCTCCTTTTGTACAACTTGTCCTCATCTACTTTAGTCAATTGTACACACTATGTGCTTTCAAATCTCCACTATTACTACTAACACTCGGAAGGCACGCACTGTATGTTGGAGGCAGGCCAATCCTACTAATCTAAGGCCTGTCCCTCTGTCTTCTACTACTACTTTATTCTCTATTCCAATTGGTCTCTGGAACTGCTAGTCTGCTGTAAACAAAGCAGACTTTATTCCTCCCATTGCTACTCATTCCGGTCTCAACCTCATGGCCCTAACTGAGACTTGGATCAAACCTGAGGACACTGCCACTCCTGCAGCTCTCTCCATTAATTTCACCTTTTCCCACACCCCTAGCACAATTGGGAGGGTTGGAGTTACGGGTCTCCTTATTTGAAATGATTGGAAATTTGATCTTCTTCCATCACTTACAGGCAACAGTTCATTTGAATCTCATGCAATTATTATTACCCACCCTGTTAAAATCCACTTTGTAGTTGTGTATCGTCCCCCAGGTCAACTGGGTAATTTCTTGGAGGAGTTGGATGTATCAAACTTTCCTGAGGATGGTGGTACTCCGGTACTGCTTGGTGACTTCAACATCCACCTAGAAAAACCCCAGGCTGCTGACTTCAACACTCTTTTCACTTCATTTGATCTCAGTCTACTATGGCTACTCACAAATCAGGTAACCAACTGGACCTCATCTACACACGCTACTGCTCCACTGACAACACATTAGTTACTCCACTGCACACTTCAGACCACTTCCTCATCACTTCTTGCCTCACACTAACTCCTGACATAGCACACACTCCCCCGCAGGTCACCTTTTGCCGCAACCTACACACTCTCTCTCTCCTTCTTGCCTTTTGTGACGATCCTGAGTCTTTCTCCAGATCCTATTGGGTAGAGTGTGGCAGGCTCTGATTGGTCTTCCTCGTGTTAATTGCTTGATTAGTAGCATATTTAAGTGTGACGTCTATTAACTGAGGCAGGCACTCTGTGGGGGATGCTTTCTCCAGAGTGTCTCTTTGCTTATTTGTTTCTTTTGGCATTTCTTATATCTTGTAGTTAAAGTTTTGTTGTTTATTTCTTTAGTTTTCTTTATTATCCCTAGACTTATGCTTTATAATTATTACGGATTGCTGTTGTTTAAGTTCCGTACAATAAAACAATTGGCATTGACCTCCTTTGTGTGCTCCTTTTTATGTTGTGGCTTTTAAACGAGCTGGTCGTAACATAAAATTGGGCGCTCGTCCGAGATTTCTACAATATAAGAAATGCATAGTGTTTTTGGGGTGTTCACCTGTGTAAATGAGGGGACTTCAGGTAGTTAGTGTCCTCAGCTGGGTTTTTAATCCTTCCATCGAGGCACTATTTGTTATTTTTGTTTGTTATTTTGCCTTTCTTATTTTTGAAGGTTATCCTGGGCGGAGGTTTCAAATCTCTGTCGGGGGTACGCTTCGGGCTTTTGGATTGAAATGCCAAATGTCCTCGAGTTCAGCGTTTAAACGCCGCCCCGAGTCCGGTACACCTTTGAAGAGCAGGTAGGCTTAGTTTTATTAATAGTTAGGAACTGAAGTCTCTCATTTTTCATTTAAGGTAACACTTTTGTTGTATCTCTGTATCTGTGTTTATGATCTCTACCGAGTAAGAAATTTGACAAATGACTTGTAAGTCTTTATATTCTTGTAACGGTGAGGTTTTCTAGTTGGAGCGTGCTTGCTGTGACAATCTCCGGCGACGTGGCTGATGGGATTTGTAGTTTTAACGCTCTAGTTACACGTGTGTTTGCGTTGTTTGTTTGCTCTGTTGTACCTTTAAATAGTCATGTCGTTATCATCTTTAGTCGAGGATTTCTTTGCATTTCCTTCGGAAATACTATTGGAGAGATGCACAAAGGAAGAGCTTTTGCAGATTGCCAAACAATTTGATGTGGCGGTAACGAGCAGTGATAAGAAACTCAAGGAAATGCCGAGTGAGGCGTTTTAGAGGTAAGAGCTCAAGTTATTAACCCCGAGGAGTCTGTATCCTCTCCTCCTTGTGATGTCGATCAAAATGTAAAAGTTAGCGAGATGTCTTTACAAGAGAAGCAGTGGTATGTTGATGCAGAGAAACTTCGTGCTGAACGTGATGCTTGTGCTTTAAAAGAGAGAGTTAGCGAATGACTTTGAAATAAAGAAATTACAACAGCAGTTAGAGTTACGTAAAATTGAGTTACAATTTGAAAGGGAAAGGGAGGAAAGAGAGTTTCAGCTACGGAAATTTTGAGTTGAAGTTGAGTGCAAAAACAGCTGAAACTCCCATTCCTGTGTCACTTCAAGTTCAAGTTCAAGTTGAGCTTTATTGTCATTCCGCTACATGCGGGGGCATACAGTGGAACGAAATGTAGTGCCTCACAGGACCACGGTGCTACATAAATACAGGCATACAACAATGGAGTAAGACAATATAAACCTATACACAACTATCCTACTGATAGATTTTGACTATAAATATACTATCTATAAAAAGTACCTATACAAACTAAAAAATACAAACTATACGAATGCTTCAGATAAATACTGTACATGTGCAAGGAGAAACCTTGAGTTCAAGCAGCTGGCTGGGGAACAGTGCAGGAGGATTTGTAGTGCATGAGCATGTAAACATACATATATTACTGAGTTCTTTTGTGGATTTGTGTACACACAGCAGTGTGTGTGAAAAGTGACTAGTGCGCATAGAGGAGGAGAGTGTGCTACTACAGGTGGTTTGTACAGGCCCACTCACCTGTGTGTAGCACACTTCGAATTGCACGCTTCATGTTACAGGAGGTAGGGGTTTGTATGGGGGTTCAGAGAGGGCGGGTGATTTGAGTTCAGGGCTCTCACAGCCTGGGGAAAAAGCTGTTGAGCAGTCTGGCAGAGCGGGCTCTGATGCTCGGTACCGTCTTCCTGATGGTAGGAGCTGGAAGAGACTGTGGGAGGGGTGTGGAGTCCTTCACGATACTATTGGCTTTGCTGGAGCATCGTGTGAGGAAAATATCCAGGATGGAGGGAGGGGCACCGATGATCCTTGCAGCGGTGTTCACTGTCCGCTGGAGGGTCTTGTGGTCTGCTGCAGTACAGTTCCCGTACCAGACAGTGATGCAGCTGGTCAGCACACTCTCAATGGTGCCCCTGTAGAAAGTGGTGAGGATGGGTGTAGGGAGACTTGCTCTTTTCAGCCGGCGGAGGAAGTGTAGGCGCTGTTGTGCCTTCTTGGAGAGTGACATGGTGTTGGTGGACCAGGTGAGATCCTCTGTGATGTGCACCCCAGGAATTTAGTGCTGCTGACTCTCCACAGTCGAGCTGTCGATGGTCAGTGGGGGGTGATCAACGGAGTTTCTCCTGAAGTCCATCACAACCTCCTTTGTCTTACTCACATTGAGGGACAGGTTGTTAGTGCCACACCATTCAGCCAGCTGTGCCACTTCCTCTCTGTAGTGCGTTTCATCGTTGTTGCTGATGAGACCTACCACTGTTGTGTCGTCAGCAAACTTGATGATGTGGTTGGAGCTGGACTTGGCAGTGCAGTCGTGGGTCAGCAGCGTGAAGAGCAGCGGGCTGAGCACACAGCCTTGTGGGGCACCTGTGTTCAGTGTGGTAGTGCTCGAGGTGTTGTGGCCGACACGGACTGACTGAGGTCTTCCGGTTAGAAAGTCCAGGATCCAATTGCAGAGGGAATTGTTAAGGCCCAGCAGGTTGAGTTTATTTATGAGCTGTTGTGGGATTATTGTGTTGAATGCTGAGCTGAAGTCAATGAACAGCATTCTAACATAAGTGTCTTTGTTTTCTAGGTGGGTAAGAGCTAGGTGGAGGGTGGAGGAAATTGCATCGTCCGTAGAGCGGTTCGGACGGTATGCAAACTGGAGCGGATCGAGTGTGTTGGGGAGGCTGGTTTTGATGTTGTGCATGACTAACCTCTCAAAGCACTTCATTATGATTGGAGTCAGTGCTATGGGACGGTAGTCATTTAGACAGGACACAGGTGATTTCTTTGGTACCGGTATGATTGTTGTGGATTTGAGACATGTGGGGACGACTGCCTGGCTCAGCGAGGTGTTGAAGATATCTGTTAGGACATCTGTCAGCTGTGCAGCACAGTCTTTCAGTACACGGCCAGGTATGTTGTCGGGACCCGCAGCCTTGCGTGGGTTGATCCTAGATAGGGTCTTCCTTACGTCGGCTGGAGACAGACAGAGCGCCTGGTCGTTGGGAGGTGTGGGCAGTTTTTGTGCAGGTGTGTCATTCTGCATTTCAAACCGTGAGTAAAATGGTTGAGTGTATCTGGGAGGGATGTGTCATCATCACAGGCCTGTGGCGGGGGCTTGTAGTCTGTGATGGTCTGAATAGCTTGCCACAGGCTCCGTGTGTCACTGCTGTCTGTGAAGTGATTGTTGATTTTTTGAGCATATGACCGTTTTGCATTTTTGATGCTGCGGGACAGATTAGCTCTTGCTGTTTTGAGGGCTGCTTTATCTCCTGATCTGAAAGCTTCATCTCTGGTCTTTAGCAGCCCACGAACCTCTGCTGTCATCCATGGCTTCTGGTTGGCGCGTGTGGTGATGGTCTTGGTGACTGTCACATCATCAGTGCACTTTTTGATGTAAGCAGTCACAGTTTCAGTGTACTCCTGCAGGTCTGTGTGGTTGTTGTAGGTGGCCGCCTCTTTGAACATGTTCCAGTCTGTGTCCTGGAAGCAGTCCTGCAGTGCTGAGGTGGCATTGTTTGGCCATACCTTGATCTGTTTGTGAACCGGTTTGGCCAGTTTCAGAAGTGGTCTGTATGCTGGGATTAGCATAACAGAGATGTGGTCCGAGTACCCGAGGTGGGGCGGGTTCAGCTTTGTATGCGCTCTTAACTGTTGTGTAAACAAAGTCCAGTGTGTTATTTCCCTTGTTGCAAAGTTCACATGTTGGTAGAACTTTGGCAAAACTGTCTTTAAGTTTGCGTGGTTGAAGTCACCGGCTATGATGAAAAAGCCGTCGGGGTTATTTGTTTGTTGTTCGCTGATGGCGCTGTACAGCTCGCGGCGCGTCCTTTGCGCTTTGCGCACGGGGATGTAAACCGCGACAATAACAATGGCCGTGAACTCCTGCGGCAGATAGAACGGTCGACACTTCACAAACATAAACTCCACCAGCGATGAACAGTGTTTTGTCACTACCCCAGCATTGTTACACCATTCTTTGTTGACGTACACACACAAGCCACCGCCGCGAGTCTTACCAGACAGTGATGAATCTCTGTCCGCGCGGTAGCATGTTAGTCCGTGCAGCTGAATGGCGGAGTCCGGGATGTTGTCGTTCAGCCATGTTTCAGTGAAAACAAACACACAACAATCCCTTGTCTCATGCTGTGTAGATCGACTGAGTTGAATTAAGTCCAGTTTGTTTTCTAGAGAGCGAACGTTTGAGAGCATGAGTGTTGGAAGAGCCGGTCTTGTGGGGTTTTCCCTCAGCCTTGCTCGTATACCTCCGCGCTTACCGCGCTTCCGTCCTCTCTCACACCGCTTGTGACGCCGCCTTGTGCGGGTAGCGACAGTAGGCGAGGCCGCGGTCTCGAGGTCCGGCTTCAGCAGTAAACAGAGGCCTCGTAGCTTCTCAGTAGCCGCCGGCGAGAGTTGGTCTTTGTATGCGTTGCCGATATCCAAAAGTCTTTGGCGAACATATATGAGTTTTGGAGTGATTTCCTTATGAACTAGCGGTAAATTTACACTATTTGGAGACGAACAGACGACATTAAAAGACAAAAAAGCACCGTCTTTGGGACCTGGAGCAGCCGCTGCGTCTGATCGCGCCGCCATCTTGGATCCAACATAAGTTTCACAAGTCTAATGTTTCACAAGTCTAACATGAGGAGTCTGTGTATGTTTCACCTGTCTTTGATGTTCACAAAAACATTAGACTTGTGCCGCCGTTTTTGGAGAAGGAAGTAGAGAAGTATTTCCAACATTTTGAACGTGTTGCAGAGTCCTTGAAATGGCCAAAAGAATTTTGGACCTTATTATTGCAATGTGTTTTAGTAGGTAGTGCACAGGAGGTGTATTCAGCGCTGACTACTGAACAGAGTGGTGACTATGAAATTGTAAAGTCTGCTATTTTGCACGCTTATGAATTGGCACCTGAGGCATATCGCCAGAAGTTTAGAACTTATTTGAAGTCTGAGAAGTGCACATATCTTGAGTTTGCTAGAGTGAAAGAAAATCAGTTTGATCGCTGGTGTTCCTCTGTAAAAGTTACAACTAAGGAACAACTAAGAGAGCTCATTCTTTTGGAAGAGTTTAAAAATTGTGTTCCAAGTGCTGTTGCAATGTACCTTAATGAACATAAAGTGAATAAACTGTCCGATGTTGTTCTTATGGCAGATGAATTTGTTCTTACTCATGTGTCTGCTAGCTATTTGAGCAAGTCTAAGTTGAGTGCCTCTGAGAGAAATAAAAGGATGGTTGTACACCAGAATGCTGTGTCAAAACCTTCTGCTGATAATAGTACAGTCACACGCACAAAAGGTGACCTCGTTTGCTTTTATTGTAGGAAGCCAGGACACAGAATTTCAGACTGTGTTGTTCTCAAAAAGAAAGAAAAATCTGTTAAACCTGTTGGTTTAATTTCACGTGTGAATTCCTCTTCTGCTCAGTTCAACAAGCTGATTAAATGTATGGATATCACTGAGATGGAGAATGTTAAGAGCAGTGTTGACTTTGGGCCATTTCTCACTGATGGGAGTGTTTCTTTGCCTGATTGTGAGGAAACTGTGCCTGTTTGTATCCTTAGAGATACTGGGGCTGGGCAGTCATTTTTGTTAGAAGGACTTTTGCCTTTGTCCGAATGTACTGCCACTGGTTCTCATGTGTTGGTCAGAGGGCTTGAAATGGGTTATATGGAAGTTCCTCTACACCGTATCCATTTTAATTCTAAACTGGTGTCGGGTGACGTAGTGGTTGGAGTGCGTGCTAGACTTCCCGTTCCTGGTGTCACGTTTATACTTGGTAATGATTTAGCTGGGGGAAATGTCTGGGATAAATCAGATGTACCCCCTGTCGTAGTTTCTGATGTAGAGAAATTGGATGGATCTTCTGACTGTCCAAATTTATTCCCTGCATGTGCGATCACTCGAGCAATGGCCAAGAAATGTGTGCCTGATGAACCTGAAAGTATTCTTAGTGACACCTTTGTTGCCTCTGAAAATTATTTTTCAACAGAACCTGATACCATGTACATTATGGCCGAAGATGAGATTCCTGTGCATGAAGTACGGTCTGTTGATGACCAAACTGACAAGTTTGCTTCCATGTCTGAAAGGCCATTATTTGAGATGATCCTGTTAACATTTGTTCTTTGTCTCCACTTTATAGTGTGACTCGAGATGAATTAATCCAAGCTCAGAACGCAGATGAAACTCTTCAAGATTTGTTCTCCTTAGCTGCTGGTAGAGGACAAAATAAAATCGTGTCTTCCTTCTATTTTCTTCAAGATGGATTGCTTTGTAGACAACAGCCTATGAATTCTGACTCTTCACTTGATCCTAGGATCCAAATTGTAGTTCCTCTTACTTTTCGTCAAGCCATCCTACAGTTATCACATCAGGGCCTTGCTGGTCATATGGGGGTACGGAAGACGTATGATAGAATTCTTAGGAAATTTTATTGGCCTAGAGTCAAGAGGGATGTGGTTAACTATACTATCTTGCCACATTTGTCAAATGACTGGCAAACCAAACCAAAAGGTTCCACTGGCTCCTCTACAGCCTATTGCTGTAGTTACTACTCCATTTGAACATTTGATCATCGATTGTGTTGGTCCATTACCACGATCTAAGGCTGTGCATGCTTACTTGCTTACTGTAATGTGTCAGTCTACACGCTACCCTGCAGCTTATCTGCTGAGGTCAATTACAACTACATCGATTCTAAAGGCTTTAACGAGTTTTATATCTGTTTTTGGCATTCCAAAAACCATTCAATCTGATCAGGGTTAAAATTTTATGTCCCGGCAGTTCTCAAAAGTCATGCAACAACTCAGTTAAACACAATATCTCGAGTGCTTACCACCCCCAGAGTCAAGGAGGGCTGGAAAGATTCCATCAGACTCTTAAGTCACTTTTGAGATCATATTGTGTTGAACTTGATTGTGACTGGGAGGATGGACTTCCTTGGATGCGTTTAGCTATTTGTGAGGTTGTGCAAGAGAGCACTGGTTTTAGCCCTAATGAACTAGTATTTGGACACACTGTCAGAGGCCCTATTGCTATTTTGGCAGATGAATGGAGAGTATCTGATCCACCTGAGAATGTGTTGGACTATGTGAGTAGTTTTCGTTATTGACTCTATGAAGCCAGAGCCATTGCTCTACGAAAATTAGGTAAGACTCAGAAAAAGATGCAAAGGTTGTTTTCAGGTAGGCGATCAAGTGCTCGCTTTGTTACCTGTTTTGAGTAGTCCATTCCAGGCTAAGTTTACTGGACCGTATACAAAAGCGAAGTGTTATCTCAATAACAATTATCTTCTAAACACACCTGATCGTAGGAAGAAAGTACAGGTTTGTCATGTTAATTTGTTGAAACCATATATGACTCCTGTATCGTCTTTGCCTGTTAATGTTGTGAATACTGACATCATAGATTCAAGTATCTCAGAAACATCTGTAGAGATGGCTGATGCTCTGGAGGAGAAGAATGGTCCTTCTCGTAGTATAGTGGAAGGATGCCTTAACAACTCTGAGGTTCATGCTAATTTAGCTTGTCATTTGTCTCATTTGAGTGAACCAGAGAAGACTGATATAATTAAGTTGGTAAGTTTATTCCCCTCTCTCTTTTCTGATGTTCCTACCCGAACTCATGTCATTGAGCACGACATTGATGTTGGTATGGCTCAATCTGTAAAACAACATCCATATTGAGTAAACCCTGTAAAAAGGAAGTTGCTTCAGAAAGAGGTGGATTATTTACTTACTTATAATTTAGCAGAACCCAGTTTTAGTTCTTGGAGCTCTCCCTGCATTTTAGTGAGTAAACCTGACAATTCTTATTGGTTTTGTACTGATTACAGGAAACTTAACTCTCTGACAAAACCTGATTGTTTCCCTCTACCCAGAATTGACGACTGTGTAGATCATGTGGGTTCTGCACGGTTTGTCAGTAAATTCGCCCTCTTGAAAGGTTATTGGCAAGTGCCTTTAACTTCCCGTGCTAAAGAATTATCTGCTTTTATTACACCTGATAGTTTTCTACAGTACACTGTTATGCCTTTCAGAGTTCGAAATGCGCCCGCTACATTTCAGCGGTTAGTAAATCGAGTCTTGTCTGGGTTGCCCGGATGTGATGCTTACCTGGATGATCTTGTTCTGCTTGGTCTGAACGCCTCGCACAAATTAAAGAACTTTTTGAGCGATTGGCTAAAGCGAACTTGACTATAAATCTTGCCAAGTGTGAATTTGGCAAGGCTACAGTGACATATTTAGGTAAGGTGGTTGGCGGAGGATGCGTAAAACCAATCAATGCTAAAGTTGAAGCTGTCTGTAGTTGTCCCACTCCCACAACTCGCCGTGAGTTACGACATTTTCTTGGGATGGTGGGTTACTATAGGGGTTTTGTCCGAATTTTTAGAATGTAGTTGCTGCTTTAACGGATTTATTGAGCCCGAAGAGACCTTTTGAATGGTCACAACAGTGTCAATGTGCTTTTGATAACACAAAGTCCCTTCTGGCCAATGCTCCTGTATTGATGGCACCTAATTTTGAAAGACCTTTCGTACTTGCAGTTGATGCAAGTGCTTATGGCGCTGGCGCTGTTCTTCTACAAGAAGATGCTAAGGGAATTGAACATCCTGTCAGTTATTTTTCAAAAAAATTCAATCATCATTAGCATACGTATTCTACGGTGGAAAAAGAGGCTTTAGCCCTGGTCTTAGCCATTCAACATTTTGAGGTCTATTTAAGTACAGTCTGTGGTCCTATTACAGTTTACACCGACCATAATCCATTGGGTTTTTTTTTTAATCGAATGCGCGGTAAGAATCAAAGAATCATGAGATGGAGCCTTATTTTACAGCCCTTCCACCTACAGATTAAACCCATTCGTGGCAAGGACAATCTAATTGCTGATGCTCTCTTGCGGCTATAGCTAGCCCAGTTGTGTCGGGTATGTCTTTATCTCTTTTCGTTAGTTTTGTTGCTTTGTTTCCCCCCCCCTCTTTTTCTCTCCTTTTTTCTCTCTCCTTTTTCTCTTTGTCCTAGGGCCCAGGAAGTTAAGAGTAGAATGGAGTGGAATTTATGGAGATGAGTATTAATATTATTGTAAATCATAACGTTATTATAGATTTAAATGGTTATTTTGCTTGTGTATTTGTTCCTTGTTTTCTTTTGTCGGTTTTTTTAGAGAACCTCCTTTTGGAGTAGGAGGTGTGACGACCCGGAGTCTTTCTCCAGGATCCTATTGGGCAGAGTGTGGCAGGCTCTGATTGGTCTTCCTCATGTTAATTCCTTGATTAGTAGCATATTTAAGTGTGACGTCTATTAACTGAGGCAGGCACTCTGTGGGGGATGCTTTCTCCAGAGTGTCTCTTTGCTTATTTGTTTCTTTTGGCATTTCTTATACCTTGTAGTTAAAGTTTTGTTGTTTATTTCTTTAGTTTTCTTTATTATCCCTAGACTTATGCTTTATAATTATTACGGATTGCTGTTGTTTTAGTTCCGTACAATAAAACAATTGGCATTGATATCCTTTGTTGTGTGCTCCTTTTTATGTTGCGGCTTTTAAACGAGCTGGTCGTAACACTTTCCTTAATGGTTTCATCTGCACTTCCTTCACCCTCTCAGTTTTCAGCACTGGACACAAACAGTGCTACTGACACTCTTTGCTCTACTCTAACATCTTGCTTAGACAACTTTTGCCCCTTTTCATCCAGACCAGGATCCACTGCCCCCTGGCTGTCTGATGTTCTCCGTGAACATCGCACTAAACTAAGGGCTGCAGAGAGGAAGTGGCACAAATCAAAAAACTCTACTGACCTTAGTGCGTATCAGTCACTCCTTCTCTGCAGATGTCTCCACTGCTAAAACAACATACTATCACAACAAAATCAACAACTGTTCTGACTCTCGCACACTTTTCAAAACTTTCTCTTCTCTGTCCTCCTCCCCCTCCATCAACTCTTACAGCTGATGACTTTGCAACTTTCTTTACAATAAAACAATTTCTCACACCACAAACTGCTAACTTCATGCCGACAAATACATACCCTCTCACCTCTTTCTCTCCTCTCTCAGAGATGGAAGTTTCCAAACTCATCCTTTCCAATCATCCCACTACTTGTCCATTAGATCCTATCCCCCCTCACCTCCTTCAGGCCATTTCTTCTTCAGTCATACCTGCGCTTACTCCCATTATCAACACCTCTCTTCACACTGGTACATTACCCACAGCATTTAAGCAGGCCCGGGTAACCCCACTGCTTATAAAACCCTCTCTAAATCCAGCACTTTTAGAAAACTACAGACCGGTATCCCTTCCATTCATTGCAAAGACACTTGAGCGAGTTTTTCAACCAACTCTCTTTGTTTCTTGCACAGAAAAACCTTCTGGACGACAACCAATCTGGCTTCAGAAGCGGCCACTCTACTGAGACTGCCCTACTGTCAGTTACAAAGGCCCTGAGACTGGCAAGAGCGGCTTCCAAATCCTCTGTACTTATCTTACTGGACCTGTCTGCTGCTTTTGATAGTCAACCATCAGATCCTCCTGTCCACTCTCAGAAAGATGGGCATCTCAGGAACCGCGCTCCTGTGGTTCGAATCTTACCTCTCAGATAGGTCCTTCAGGGTGTGTTGGAGTGGTGAGTTTTCAAAGTCACAACTTCTTGCTACTGGGGTTCCCTAAGGCTCAGTGCTTGGACCACTTCTCTTCTCCATCTACATGTCGTCATTAGGATCGGTCATTCAGAAGCATGGTTTTTCTTATGACTGCTATGCTGATGATACTCAACTCTACTTCTCATTCCAACCATATGATCCGACGGTAGCTGCTCGCATTGCAGCCTGTCTGAGTGACATTTCTAGCTGGATGAAAGACCATCACCTTTAGCTCAACCTTGCCAAGACAGAACTGCTCGTGGTCTCAGTCAATCAATAACTTCACAACTTCTCTATAAAGCTGGGTTCGTCAACCATAACTCCTTCCAGGACAGCCAGGAACCTTGGAGTTGTGATCGATGATCAGGTGGACTGCTCCCTGGAATGATGATCAGGTGGACTGCTCCCTGGAATGATGATCAGGTGGACTGCTCCCGGAACGATGATCAGGTGGACTGCTCCCCAGAACGATGATCAGGTGGACTGCTCCCCGCAACACAGCCCAGGTGGACTGCTCCCCGGAACGATGATCAGGTGGACTGCTCCCCGCAACACAGCCCAGGTGGACTGCTCCCGGAGCGATGATCAGGTGGACTGCTCCCGCAACACAGCCCAGGTGGACTGCTGCCGGAACGATGATCAGGTGGACTGCTCCCCGCAACACAGCCCAGGTGGACTGCTCCCCGCAACACAGCCCAGGTGGACTGCTCCCCGCAACACAGCCCAGGTGGACTGCTCCCCGCAACACAGCCCAGGTGGACTGCTCCCGCAACACAGCCCAGGTGGACTGCTCCCTAGATGGACTGCTCCCCGGAACACAGCCATATTTTTATGACCACTAGATGGCCACAGCATAAACAGTTTTAAAAAAGCTTCAAGTAATGAACCTTTTTCCGATACAATTGTGTTGAAAGCTTCGCTGGTTCAGAACGCTTCACTTCGCCATCACTATTTAGCTGACGCTTTTACCCAAAGCAACTTAAAAATGAGGAGTTTTAGAGCCCAATAATTAAACCCTTGCTGGAGCCAGGTGAAAAACCAGAGCAGCTCCTGGAATTAACTTTTATATTTGTGCTGTGGTGCATCATGGGATGTGGGAGAAACCAAAATAGAGCATAAAATGGATTTTTGTTGTTTTAAAATTTAGTTACTGGAACTATGCATAAATGGCTGTTGAATAATAATTTGTTGATTTAAGGCATGTACCAAATTTTTTATAATCTTGAGATTTGGTTGATTGGTGAATGTAATTCCTGGTTGCTTGCATCCCCATCGACGGTTGTGTCCATGATTGGAGAGCGTGCAACCTGCACGAGATTGAAATCATTGTGAGTGGGAATATTTTTTTTATCTGGCATTTTTTACTTGTGCTTTTTTCTTGTAATTATTTACCCTGCTTCTATAGTTGTGACTTTAATGGTACTAAAACATCTAACCTGGAGTGGTCAACATCAGTCCAGCAGAGTTCAGCTCCAATCCTAATTAATCATACCTGAACCAACTAATCAAGGTCTAAGGGCTTCTGGAAAGCTACAGGTGAGTTTTTGTGTGTGTGTGTGTGACCCGGATGTTAAGAGCTGCATCAAGAAAAATCAACCCAGAGGAGAGTGTTCAGTGTCTATTGTGAATGTATATTTTCATAACTGTGCTTCAGTTTATCACTATAGTATCTTTTTTTTTTTTTTCTGCATTTCAGTTAACCCTCTGGAGTCTGAGGGTGTTTTGGGGCTCTGGAGAAGTTTTGACATGCCCTGAAATTTGAAATTTTTTTTCAGTTGCTTATAAACATTTTAATGGCTAAAGTCTAAAAACACTGCATTCAGCACAAACTGGACTACAATAATATGTGAGCAGCATGTACGTATGTGATTGTGTTTTTGAGAAAACAACGTTTATGCGTGGTTTGAAAAAAAACTAAGATTTTAAAGTAACTGAAATAAGGCCATAAAACACATACAGAATATTTGTTCACAAGACTTTTGAGAACTGGATCTTGTAGCCTAGAATATCTGCTTCAAAATAATCTGAAAATAATCTAAGGCACTCATTCAGAGAAAACAATATATTGATTTAAATTTTCGAAGTCACTTTTTATTTCCAATCTTTTTTATTGGCATTTTATCATGACAGCATGAAATACACTTACATCAAATGGATCAAGATACAACAAAATGTCCTTATCGTATCAAACCCCAAACCTTAACCATCCCTACCCAGGGAGGAGAAACAAAAAAAAAAACCTAACAGGGAAAAAAACAACACACGGATGTATAATATTTTCTCATAATTAGCATTCTGAGATGTACTAAGAAAGGCATTTCTTAAGTATTATCTGAATCTATATCTGTATCAGAGAGACAAAGCAAGCCTTTAATGAAATTCAAGAAGGGATCCCAAGTGCTACTGAAGGTTTTAAGGGAACCTTGAAGCATAAACCTTAATTTCTCCAATTTAATGTAAAAAAAATGTCTTGTATCCATCTATTGTGAGTAGGGGAAGTGACGCACCTCCATTTAAGGAGAATGTTCCTTCTAGCTAATAGAGTAGTAAAAGCAACCACTTGAGCAGTAGAATTAGAATAAGTGGTGTATGGTAGAACACCAAAGACAGCTGTCAATGGATTGGGACTCAATTCAACATTAAGTGCTTTTCCCAGTGTGTCAAACACGTTGGACCAAAAGGTTATTAATCGAGGGCATGACCAGAACATGTGTACATGATCTGCTGGCGCTTGTTGACAAGCGTTGTTTTTCTTGTCTGGAAAAAATTTAGATAATTGTGCATTTGTCAGGTGGGCTCTGTAAAGTACCTTGCATTGTATCAAACCATGCCTGGCGCAGATTGATGACGAGTGCACCCGATATAGGATGCATGACCACTGTTCATCTGAAATAGGAATAGAGAGGTCTTGTTCCCAAATTTCTTTGAAACGCTCTGAAAGATCAGGTATCAAAGTATTAATTAAGTTAAAAATGACTGAGATAAGATGTTTATCACTGGGTTTAAGATCAAAAAATTGTCTAGTGCATATTCTGGGGGACGATTTGGGAAGTGAGGGAACAGTTTCTGCACAAAATGTCTTGTCTGAAAAAAACGAAATAGGTGACTATTGGGTAGGTTAAACCTGGCAGATAGGGAAGAAAAGGATGTAAACACATTCTCCTCATACAGGTCCTTAACTGAGTGTATACCATTACATGCCCATATACGGTACGCAGAGTCCAAACAAGATGGTGAGAAAGCATGGTTTTTCAAGATAGGCATATGTATAGACGCTCTGTATAATCCAAAACATTTTCTAAACTGAATCCAAATTCTGAGTGAGTTTGAAACAACTGGATTGGAAGTAATTTTGCTGATTACTAACGGAAGCTGAGAAGTGATAACAGAACGTAAATCATATTTAGTTGAAGTTTCGGCATGAACCCAGGGTGGGTAATCTTTGGGTAAGTGGGGGTTATTCCAGTATAAAATCTTATTAATATTACTTGCCCAGAAATAGTGCTGAAAATTTGGAAGAGACAGGCCACCTTTTGACTTAGGAAGTTGAAGAATAGATTTCTTGATTCGTGGTGGTTTATTTCCCCAAAGGAATGGCCGTATCATGCTATCTACATTTTTAAAGAAAGATCTGGTGATGAAAATTGGAATGTGCTGAAAAAAATAAAGTAGTTTAGGCAAAGTGACCATTTTAATCAGGCTAACACGTCCAGCTAGGGACAAAGGGAATGTGGACCACCTTGCCATGTCCTCCTTAATTCGATCGACAAGAGGTAAAAAATTATGGCTAAATAATTGACCATATAGATTAGTAAAGAATATCCCTAAATATTTGAAGCCCACTGTGAATAATTTGAAGGGAAATTGGGAGAACGAGAGTTCTCTAGCTGCAGGGTTTACAGGGTATAGTTTGCTTTTTTGCAGATTAATTTTATAGCCCGACAGGTGGCCAAACTTGTCCAAAATCTCAAGAATAGAAGGAATAGAGTAAGAAGGGTTGGAGACAAAAAGTATTAAATCGTCAGCGTAAAGAGAGAGTTTGAGTTAACCCAAAACGGGGGATACCTTCAAAAGACTCCAAAGTACGAAGCCATATTGCCAGAGGTTCTATGGCTAAATTAAAGAGAAGAGGAGAAAGGGGGCAGCCTTGTCGTGTCCCTCGATGTAAAGGAAAAAAAGAAGACTGCATGCATTTGTATGAACTGAGGCATCAGGCGAGGTGTAAAGGAGCCGTATCCAAGAGATAAAATTAGACCCCAGGCCGAATTTTTCTAAAACACAGAACAAATAATCCCACTCAACTCTATCAAAGGCTTTCTCAGCATCTAAGGATATAATGACTTCCGGAGACGCAGAGAAAGGGGAGTATAAAATATTAAGAAGCCTCCTTGTATTAAAAAAATAATGTCTCCCTAGACAAAAACCTGTTTGATCTAGCGATATTAGAGATGGTAAGACCTTCTGAAGACGAAGGCTCAGAACTTTTGATAAAATTTTAAAGTCAACATTTAACAGGGAAATTGGTCGATAACTTCCACATAACGTGGGGTCCTTTTCTTTTTTTAAGGATGAGGGAAATGGAGGCCTCATTAAGAGTTGGTGGGAGACGGCCAGCTTTAAAGGAGTCATTATACAATACTGCTAATATAGGGGTTAGAGAAGAACTAAACGCTCTATAGAATTCTAACGTAAAGCCGTCTGGGCCCAGGGATTTATTTGATTGCATGGATCCAATTGCTTTCAATATTTCTAATTCAGTAATAGGGGCTCCCAAGTCTTCAGTCAGACTTGCCTCAAGTATGGGAAAATCCAATGTATTGAAAATTTTAAAATTTGCCTGAGAGTTAGACGAGTTCCCAGAAGAATATAAGTCAGTATAAAAATTGGCAAAGGCAGCATTGATACCCACCTGATCAGATATCAGCTCCCCTAATGGAGATCTGATACATGGGATCCATCTGGAAGCACTAGAAGCACGTGTTTGATGTGCTAGAAGTTTCCCAGCTTTATCACCATGCTCAAAGAATTGTTGTCTACTCTGAAGAAGCTGTCTAGCAGTCACCGTTGTCATTAGTAAATCATGTTCTGAAAGTAACTGTATACGTTTCGTATATAAAGAAGAAGAGGGGGAAGATGCATAGATTGCATCTAGTTTCTGTAACTCGTCAGCTAAACTAACTAATTTAGAGGCACTCAGTTTTTTTGAGTATGAAATATGAGATATTGTTTGGCCTCGAATGAAAGCTTTAAAGGCCTCCCACAATATACTTAAACCGATTTCAGGAGTTTGATTATATTCAAAGTATAAATCAATTTGAGACTTTGTAAAATCTGTAAATGAATCATTTTGACAGTTTATAGGAAGGAAATCTCCAAGGTCTAAACATGTAATTTCCTAAAGAAAGATTTATATCGACCGACACCGGAGCATGGTCAGAGATAACCAAAGGGTGATATGTACAACATATAACATCCTGTAGTAATTTTATTGTCTAGCAAGAAAAAAATCAATTCTAGAAAAAGTATGATGGACATGGGAAAAATAGGAAAAAGCTTTATCCTGGTGATTCTTAAATCTCCAGGGATCCGAAAGACCCAGTCGAGATGAGCAATCAAATACTACCCTTGCCGATTTTGACAAGGTAATTTTTTTTGTAGAGGATCTATCAAGGCCAACATCCTGCACTAGGTTAAAGTCTCCACCTATAATAATATAATGGTCACTGACATTAGGTAAAATTCGTCATTGTCCCAGTTAGGGGCATATACAGAGGCAAAAAAGTATTGTAGAGTTTACCTGTAACTATAACAAAACGCCCGTTCGAGTCGGATATAGTGGTAACAGGTTCAAACTGGACAGATTTACGGATGATAATGGCTGCCCCGCGAGCCCTTTGAGAGAATTTTGAATGAAATAAATGGCCCATCCAAGCCCTTTTAATGCGAAGAGTGTCTTTTGAGCATAAATGGGTTTCTTGTAAAAATACAATCTCAGCCTTAAGTAGTTGTAGATGTGTCAATATTTTGCCGGCTTTGACACTGGAATTCATCCCCTTAGTATTCCACGATATAAATCTTAGCGCTTTATCTTTTGCCTTAGTATTATTAGTCATTCATAATATGGAAAAATATTGAAACCATGAACCGTGTGTATACGAATAAAAAATAATAAAAAAAAAAAAAACAATCCCGAGAACACAACATAATCCAAGCGATACACGCTCTATAGAAAACGGCGTACCTACTAACGTTATGTATCTGAACTCCCTGTACAGTATATTTAAACTCTCCAAATTGGCGAATGAACTAATAACCAGAACAGAACATGACATCAGATCTCTTTACTTGTAGAAATCAACATTTTTCAGAGCTAGGAAAACCTCTCCATCAGTCCGATTGAGGAAATTAACTTGTAAGAAAATAAATGAAGTCCTCCATGTCGTCATCCTAGTAAGCCAAGTCCCTTTAAGTATTCTATAGACTTTGATTAAGCACATTACAATAAGAAACAAAAGCATACATAAACCAAAATACCACAACATAATTACTGACTGATTTAGTCAGCGTAATGGTCACAAGCTGCTACGAGGAAGAGCCGGTGCAGATTGACGATACAAAGTCTTCTGCCTCTGTCAGCGACGTGAAAGATTTGCGATTTCCATCCTGCGTTCTGATGAAAAGTCTGGCTGGAAAGAGTAATGAAGGCCTCATTCCCAGTTTATAGAGATCAGCCATGACGTGTCGGAATTGGGCTCTTTGCGCTGCAACCTCTGGTGCATAATCTTCAAATATTGCAATCGGGTTGCCCTGGTATTTTAGGTTCCCTCTCTTAACCCTGGCTTTGCGTATTATCAGCTCCTTCTGTTGGTATCGATGAAGACGAATGATGACCGCTCTTGGTTTCTCTCCTGTCACTGGCTTTGCTGTAAGAGTTTTGTGGGCTCTGTCAATTTCTGGCGGATTCGAAAAGATTTCCTCACCAAATACGTCTGACAGCAATTGAGAAAAGGAGGACGGACGGGGCCCTTCAATCGAATCTGGTAAGCCGACTATTCTGATGTTGTTCCCGGCGGCTACGCGATTCGAGGTCGGTAACTTTGGATTTGAAGTTTTGCGTTGTTCTCCGACAGGACCGAACATGTTTTCTGCAGAGCAAGTAAACGCTCCTCCGTTACATTAGCGCTGGTTTCAAGGGAGGTAATCCTGTGGCCATGATCCGAAATTGTGGATTGAATCAAGTCAATCTTAGCCT
Source organism: Onychostoma macrolepis (assembly GCF_012432095.1). Taxonomy (NCBI): domain Eukaryota; kingdom Metazoa; phylum Chordata; class Actinopteri; order Cypriniformes; family Cyprinidae; genus Onychostoma; species Onychostoma macrolepis. The sequence continues at coordinate 15,632 of NC_081166.1, read as the reverse complement.
CCAGTGACGAGGTAGCAGCTTTAAAGTCTGATGAGAGGGCCTGTCTGTTCTGTTCCAGTAACTTGGCTATTGACGCCATGCTAAGTTCTGCATCGTCATCTACTGAGGCCTCAGGTTTCGGATCCTTCTTATGTTGTTTTGACTGTTTAGAAGCCATGTTAAAGATAAAGAAAATGCCTAGTATGTTCCTAAACAGATCTGAATAAAAAGAGCGAGGTGGGGATTAAGAAAATAGGTAAAAATTTAACGCTGGGGCGGGAGCAAGACACACGCACGTCTAACTCCAACAACCGTCCGCCATTTTTCTCCTAAGTCACTTTTTGAGTAGAAGGGGTCTATGCGAGAGGGCGTGACCTATCCTGGATAATGCTGTGACTGACACCTGAGAAGACAAAGGCCCGCATAATGAGCTCCATAATGAGCCATTTAGTCAGGTGTGTGACTGAGAGAGAAGAGTTACAAGAAAGAATGTGAGGAAAAAAGAAATGTGTGTGTGTGTGTATGTGTGTGTGTGTATATATGTGTATATTTATATATATATATATATATATCAAAATCAAATAAAATAACTTGAGATTCACTTGTGAGTGCAGTTAAACAGTTTATTAGGAACAAACAAACAAATAAACAACAGAAGAGTCAAGACATCGTGGGTGCAATATCCAAAATATCCAAAACGGTGGCAGGAAACCGGAACCCAGGAAAACGGGAGACCGCAAGAAACTGCATGAGAAAACACAAAACAGACGTGAGCAACACAATGAACAGACAAAGACAAAGCAAATATGGTGACAATACATACACTACCAGTCAAATTATTTAAACAGTAAGATTTGTAATGTTTTTTTTATAAGAAGTGTCTTCAGCTCACCAAGCCTGCATTTATTTGATACAAAGTACAGCAAAAACAGTACATTATATTTATTATAATATATAGGCCTACATATTGTTACTATTCAAAATAAATAAAGCACCCCCCCACTAAAATTAATAAATAAATGAGCATGTTGATAGGCTTATCAGGAGCAACTATATTACATTAGCAATCACCAATATTGCCCACGTGATTTTATTTGAATTATCATACAATACAAAAATAACATTTTATAACTGAGAAACTAAATTATTATTGTTAAGCTTATTATAAACATGTTTGAGCAGGTATTTGCAAACAGAGTAGGCTACTTCACAGTAAAGATCGGTCTAAACTTTCTTAGACATTACTTTTATATCATTGTTTATAGAACGTGCACGTGATTTCACACATTTTATTCTGGAGTTATAGTTTGGGAAAAGTTCAACTAATAAATGCCTTCAACTTTGTCACAACAACACATTATCGAATGCCAATAAGAAACATTACTTACTCGGTATAGAAGATCTCCTCCTCCGCCTGCTCCAGCTGCGCTCGCATTCGGTTTGTGAGGTGAACAAAGCTTTTTCCTCTCAGCGCGTCTTCTGGGGGCGTTTACATGCCGCGTGGCTCGCATGGAGATTTGTAATAACAATAGCGCGAGCAGCGCGTGGGCGTGACCTAATTAGAGATCATGAGACCAGACGGAAAAACTGGACATGTCCTTGGTTTCATACGAATTACTTTATCACAGAATATTTTTTTTTTCGGTAAGAAAAACTTCATTTAACAGTAGACATGTCAAGCTTTCTATAGATATATTTCTCATGTCTCTGTGTGAAGTATTTGCTGAGTTACAGTTCATTTTAGTGACGTGTTTCAAAAAGCACTTTGCGGAGACAGAGAAGACCGAGAGCGCACCCTGTTTGTTTTCTTTATTCTTCAAAAGCACAAAGTTTAGTTGTTATTATGGGTGTATACAAATAAAATTAGACCCCTTACAGATTCGAATGGTGTATTGCTCTTATCTGTACGATCAAAAATGGCAGAGTAATTCAAGCTCATGTCGGCCTTATCAGGAAAATCTGCCTCAAAACGCGTATACGCGTTTGTCGACCCCAGCGGGTTAAGACGTAATGCTGGCACGTTCTGAAGAAACTTGATTCTTGTTTTCTTCAAAAAACGATCTGTGAGCTTGAGGATTAAAAGCTCATTGCAATTTCAAATGTTTCGTTGTTGCTGGAAATGAGTGAGAAACATTCAGAAATTTACCCACACAAAGCTTGTATAAGTTTATTTGTATGTTTATTTGGTTCTGGGAAGTGTTGAATCATAATGGTTTAAATTGTGTATACAGACCAAATGCAGTGGTTGCATTAACCATTTGGGTTAAACCCTTGATATTCAACATCCTCAATGTTGTGCTGATTGTACAAACTGGGTGTTCTGATGTGTCCTTTTTAAAATGTCGTCTCAAATTGTCAGCAGTCCCTCTTTCCAACACCTGGCAAGGTAATAGTCCTCCAAAGATTTGACTAAACCTCCCTTACAATGTTTACAGCATTGTGTGATGACTTTACTTGGTCAACAGCTTACAATGGCGCTAAGCTCCAATAGAAGGGGCGCCCCCACCCAAACCTAGTGACAAGAAAAGTTCGAGATCTGTCTAGCAATGTGCGCACTAAAGAGTTTCAGGGTTCATTCATGTCAATTTAACTCTTGTAACTGTGTGTTTGAGTTTTGAATTGATGCACTCCACATGTCTGCATATTTAATTGAATTTAAACCATGCTTAAATGTCCTTTTGCTGCTCAGTGTTTTTCATCTGTCAAATATAAAGGACTCACTTCAGTTCACAGATGGCTCTGATTTTCACAAGCAGCTCACAGCATTCCTGTTGCACCTCTAGAAACATCAGTTAGAAATGCAGCTTTTAATTGTTTGCTTTGTTCCTGTGAGGTACTGACAGTGTTAAAGATTATCCTGCAAAATCAACAGCTGCTGAGGTGATTCCTTCTGTGATTCTTAATATCCACAACACCGTATATATTGTTGTCTTTACTGGGTCAAACCATATTCCCCAGAAAGCCTTTTGGTGGAGAATATGATCCTCTATTGCAGTCAATGCTAGGTAGTGGTATAGTCAGTCACCTGCAGGTGCAAATCCACGGCTGCTGAGCTCCGATATCAGACACGGATATCAGGAAACAGCTGCTGTCAGCTCATCTTTGGCTGGACTGAGACCTTCTACCAGAGGATATGACTTCACTTTCTTACAGACCACACACACCAAACAAGTACGTTTGCTTTCTGTAATATCTTAAAATATTCATTTTATTTATTTTTTATTTTTTATAAAGCTTTTATTTTTATTTTATTCATTTTTTTAAATGCCACTTCATATTTTGGTCCTTGGGCCTCTCTAGATTTGGCCCTTGTGTTTAAGCGTTTCATTCCCCTTTTTGTATTTTGTATGGTGTACTTCTGCACTTTGTATTTGTATGCACCTTTTAGGTTGAGTGTACTTATTTCTTTATTAATTCCTTTTTGACTTGTTCTATTACATTTGGGTGTTACATTTATGTTAATGGATGTTTCAATTTGTTATTGCTGGTGTTTTTTTTTTTTAAATGTCTGTCTGGCATTGTGGTTTGCATGCTGACATCTATAACCACACTCAACTCAGCTTGGACTTCAATATTTGTTCTTTTCTAATGTTCGCGCTTTTCTAGTTTCATTTGCATGTTTCAATTTTGAGTGTGGAGATTTCTTTGTAAAAATATCCCTTTGTTTGTGCATTTGTATGTATGCCTTTTTAGTCTTGTATTATTGCTGTATAAACATACAAACATGGATCCTTCTGTCTCACAAGTTCACCTTGAACAGGTTTCCTTTTAAATACCTGGAAATTTGCTCTTTCATGCAATTCGTTTGAGTTTTGTGATTTACATTTAACCCTAATGTCTAACACTGTCTTCCAGGTGAGCTGGACCCCTCACTGTAAAAAAAAAAAAAAAAATTGACAACTTAAAAGTTTAAGGCGAGGGTGCGCGCTATCTAGGGTGCGCGCTATCTAGGGTGCGCGCTATCTAGGGTGCGCGCTATCTAGGGTGCGCGCTATCTAGGGTGCGCGCTATCTAGGGTGCGCGCTATCTAGGGTGCGCGCTATCTAGGGTGCGCGCTATCTAGGGTGCGCGCTATCTAGGGTGCGCGCTATCTAGGTAGACTGCTCCCTAGAACATAGTCTAGGTAGTCTGCTCCGTAGGTAGACTGCTCCCTAGAACATAGTCTAGGTAGTCTGCTCCGTAGGTAGACTGCTCCCTAGAACATAGTCTAGGTAGTCTGCTCCGTAGGTAGACTGCTCCCTAGAACATACACATCTAGGGTGCGCACTATCTAGGACATAGTCCAGGTAGACTGCTCCCTTGGTAGAAGTCGACGCTAATGATGTTCGACTTCGCCAGTCGGAGATCACCAAAAATAATGTTAAAGAGGTGTGTGAACTTGCAAGTACGATGTCAGACACTGTAATATGCTCTGGTCCGCTCCCCTGCTTACCGGGTGATGAGATTCATAGAAGACTGTCGTCACTCAATGGCTGGATGTCTAAGTGGTGCCCGCAAAATAACATAGGCTTTATAGACAATTGGAAGAATTTTTGGGGCAGACCTGACCTGTTGAAAAGAGATGGTGTTCATCCCTCCTGGGGTGGTGCCGCTCTTCTCTCTAGAAATATGGCACATAGTCTTAGAGTTTGTACTTGACTAACTGGGGCCGAGGTCAGGAAGCAGACAGACTGGCTAAACCGACTGTCTGCTAGCCGCCTCACGTCACAGAAGTCAGTCAACTCTCAGCATAGAGACTACTCCATCTAGATATCACTCTATAGAGACTGTGTCTGTTCCCCGAACTAGAAAATACAGAAAACATCCAAACCAAAGTAATAGTAACAATTTAATTGATGTTCAACAAATAAAAAAACGATATAATACAGATAAACACATGATAAAGCTTGGCTTATTGAATATTAGATCCCTTTCTTCAAAAGCACTTTTTGTAAATGATATGTTCACTGACCATAAACTAGATGTGCTTTGTCTGACAGAAACCTGGCTAAAACCAGAAGATTACATTACTTTAAACGAGTGTACACCCCAAGATTATGGTTACAAACATGAACCGCGTCCAAAAGGTAAAGGGGGAGGTGTTGCTACAATTTATAGAAATATTTTCAGTATCTCTCAGAGGTCGGGTTTCAAGTATAATTCGTTCGAAGTAATGCTGCTTCATATAACGTTATCCAAAGAAACAAGTGTTAATGATAAATCCCCTGTGATGTTTGTACTGGCTACTGTATACAGGCCACCAGGGCACCATACAGACTTTATTAAAGAATTTTCTGATCTTCTATCGGAGTTAGTGCTGACTGCAGATAAAGTCCTAATCGTTGGTGATTTAAATATCCATGTTGATAATGAAAGAGATTCGTTGGGATCAGCATTTATAGACATTCTAAACTCAATTGGTGTTAAACAACACGTGTCAGGACCTACTCATTGTCGAAATCATACTCTAGATTTAATACTGTCACATGGAATTGATGTCAGTGGCGTTGAAATTTTGCAGCAGAGCGATGATATCTCAGATCATTATCTAGTCTCCTGTATATTCCATATAGCTAAAGCTGTAAAGCCAACTTCTTGTTACAAATATGGTAGAACCATTACCTCTACCACAAAAGACTGCTTTATAAATAATCTTCCTGACTTATCTCAGTTTCTCAGCATATCCAATAGCTCAGAACAACTTGATGATGTAACAGGAACTATGGACTCTCTCTTTTCTAGCACTTTAGATGCAGTTGCTCCTTTACGCTTAAGGAAGATTAAGGATAAGAGTCCAACACCGTGGTATAATGAGCACACCCGCGCCCTAAAGAGAGCAGCCCGGAAAATGGAGCGCAGCTAAATTAGAGGTATTTCGTTTAGCTTGGCGGGAAAGTACCCTATCCTACAGAAAAGCATTAAAAACTGCTAGATCTGATTACTTTTCGTCTCTTCTAGAAGAAAACAAACATAACCCTCGGTATTTATTCAATACAGTAACTAAATGAACGAAAAATCAAGCATCAACAGGTGTTGGCATTTCCCAAGAGCATAGCAGTAATGACTTTATGAACTACTTCACTTCCAAGATCGATACTATCAGAGATAAAATTGTATCCTTGCAGCCATCAGCTACAGTATCGCATCAGATAGCGCACTATAGATCCCCTGAGGAACAATTTCATTCATTCTCTACTGTGGGAGAGGAAGAATTGTATAAACTTGTTAAATCATCTAAACCAACAACATGTATGTTAGACCCAATTCCATCTAAACTACTAAAAGAGCTGCTTCCAGAAGTCATAGATCCTCTTTTGGCTATTATTAATTCATCATTGTCATTAGGATATGTCCCCAAAACCTTCAAATTGGCTGTTATTAAGCCTCTCATTAAAAAACCACAACTTGACCCCAAAGATCTAGTTAATTACAGACCGATCTCAAATCTCCCTTTTCTGTCAAAGATACTAGAAAGGAAGTATCCTCACAATTATATTCCTTCCTAGAGAAAATGATATCTGTGAGGAATTCCAGTCAGGATTTAGATCGTATCATAGTACTGAGACTGCTCTCATTAGAGTTACAAATGACCTGCTTCTATCATCTGATCGTGGTTGTATCTCCTTATTAGTTCTACTGGATCTTAGCGCCATGCTCGACACTATCGACCACAACATTCTTTTGAATAGACTAGAAAACTTTGTTGGCATTAGTGGAAGTGCCTTAGCATGGTTCAAATCGTACTTATCTGACCGCCATCAGTTCGTAGCAGTGAATGAAGAGGTATCATATCAATCACAAGTGCAGTATGGAGTACCTCAAGGCTCAGTACTAGGGCCGTTACTTTTCACGCTTTATATGTTACCCTTGGGAGATATTATCAGGAGACATGGTGTTAGCTTTCACTGTTATGCTGATGATACTCAGCTCTATATTTCTTCGCTACCGGTGAAACACACCAAATTGAGAAACTAACGGAATGCATAGTCGATATAAAAAACTGGATGACGAGTAATTTTTTACTGCTAAATTCTGAAAAAACAGAGGTGTTAATTACCGGACCTAAAAACCCCACATGTAATAACCTAGAACATTATCTAACACTTGATGGCTGCTCTGTCAATTCTTCTTCATCAGTCAGGAACCTAGGTGTGCTGTTCGATTGCAATCTGTCATTTGAAAGCCATGTTTCTAGCATCTGTAAAACTGCATTTTTTCAACTCAAAAGCATATCTAAATTGCGACCAATGCTCTCAACGTCAAATGCAGAAATGTTAATTCATGTGTTTATGACCTCAAGGTTAGACTATTGTAATGCTTTATTGGGTGGTTGTTCTGCACGCTTGATCAACAAACTACAGTTAGTCCAAAATGCAGCAGCTAGAGTCCTTACCAGAACCAGGAAATATGACCATATTAGCCCGGTTCTGTCAACACTGCACTGGCTCCCTATCAAACATCGGATAGATTTTAAAATCTTGTTAATTACTTTTAAAGCCCTGAATGGTTTAGCTCCTCAGTACTTGAGCGAGCTGTTATCGCATTATAGTCCTCCACGTCCACTGCATTCTCAAAACTCAGGCCGTTTGATAATACCTAGAATATCAAAATCGACTGCGGGCGGCAGAACCTTTTCCTATTTAGCACCCAAACTCTGGAACAGTCTACCTAACACTGTTCGGGAGGCAGACACACTCTGTCAGTTTAAATCTAGATTAAAGACCCATCTCTTTAGCCTGGCTTACACATAACACATTAATACGCTTCTATTATTCAAATCCGTTAAAGGATTGTTAGGCTGCATTAATTAGATCAACCGAACCGAACACTCCCCATAACACACGATGTACTCGTTACATCGTAAGTTGAATGGCATCTACGCTAATATTTGTCTGTTTCTTTCCTATTCTGTTTCTCAGTCCGTATCCGATCAGATGGTGGATCAGCACCAAGAGATGATGTCTACAGCCCTGATCGTCAGCGGAGACCAGGACACCCAGATGACCCCCAGAGAGATATCCCCAGTGAAAACCTCGATTGAATACAATAAAACAAAACAAAAAATTACAAAAATTACTAAAATATAATAAAATACCTAACTACATAATACTACTATTGTTAGAAATTGCAACAAAATTAAAATAGAAATATAAACTTTTGAACTGCGGGTTTCGTCGGGTCAGAGGAGAACTGGCCCCCCGACTGAGCCTGGTTTCTCCCAAGGTTTTTTTTCTCCATTCTGTCACAGAGGGAGTTTTGGTTCCTTGCCGCTGTCGCCTCTGGCTTGCTCAGCTGGGGACACTTAATTTATAGCGATTATCGCCGATTTGATTGCAGTCAGATACTATTTAAACTAAACTGAGCTAGACAATGACATCTCTGAATTCCGTAATGAAATGCCTTTAACTGAAAATTGAAAATTGAGTGTTTAATCTTATCATTATACATTACTGACACTCTATCCTCCAATTTGACACTAAGTGCTTTGACACAATCTGTATTGTAAAAGCGCTATATAAATAAAGGTGACTTGACTTGACTTGACTGCTCCCTGGAACATACACATCTAGTGTGCGCACTATCTAGGACATAGTCCAGGTAGACTGCTCCTTTTGTAGACTGCTCCTTTTGTAGACTGCTCCGTTGGTAGACTGCTCCGTTGGTAGACTGCTCCCTAGAACATGGTCCATGTAGACTGCTCCCTAGAACATGGTCCAGGTAGACTATCTAGGGTTCGCACTATCTAGGACATAGTCCATGTAGAGTGCTCCCTTGGTAAACTGCTCCCTAGAACATACACATCTAGGGTGCGCACTATCTAGACATAGTCCATGTAGACTGCTCCATTGGTAGACTTCTCCGTTGGTAGACTGCTCTGGTAGACTGCTCTGGTAGACTGCACCTAGAACATATTCCAGGTAGACTGCTCCTTGGTAGACTGCTCCCTGGAACATACACATCTAGGGTGCGAACTATCTAGGACATAGTCCAGGTAGACTGCTCCGTTGGTAGACTGCTCTGTTGGTAGACTGCTCCCTAGAACATGGTCCATGTAGACTGCTCCCTAGAACATGGTCCAGGTAGACTATCTAGGGTTCGCACTATCTAGGACATAGTCCATGTAGAGTGCTCCCTTGGTAAACTGCTCCCTAGAACATACACATCTAGGGTGCGCACTATCTAGGACATAGTCCATGTAGACTGCTCCATTGGTAGACTTCTCCGTTGGTAGACTGCTCCGTTGGTAGACTGCACCCTAGAACATATTCCAGGTAGACTGCTCCCTTGGTAGACTGCTCCCTGGAACATACACATCTAGGGTGCGAACTATCTAGGACATAGTCCAGGTAGACTGCTCCCTTGGTAGACTGCTCCGTTGGTAGACTGCTCCCTAGAACATAGTCCAGGTAGACTGCACCCTAGATAGACTGCTCCATAGAACATAGTCCAGGTAGACTGCTCCCTTGGTAGGCTGCTCCGCTGTCAGGCTGCTCCGCTGTCAGGCTGCTCCGCTGTCAGGCTGCTCCGCTGTCAGGCTGCTCCGCTGTCAGGCTGCTCCGCTGTCAGGCTGCTCCGCTGGTAGGCTGCTCCGCTGGTAGGCTGCTCCCTAGAACATAGTCCAGGTAGACTGCACCCTATATAGACTGCTCCATAGAACATAGTAAAGGTAGACTGCTCCTATCATTTATTTTAATGTTTTTTTTTTAAATTTTTAATATTTTTTACGGCCTTGTGTTTCTGCTTTCATATGCTTTGACTACCTTTTTGTATTAGTTGCAGGTTGTATTTGTCTTATTCTATGCTATTTTTCTTCCCTTTCCTCACATTCTTTGTAACACATTTGTATTTGTTTTATGTCTGCTATTTCCTTTAGCCTGTTTGAATTTCTATGCTCCTTGCATTTTTTTTTTCTTTTTTTGCCTGTATTTAAACATTTATTGTATAAATATCACTTTGTTTGTGCATTTGTATGCATGCCTTTTAATGTTGTATTGCTGTATAAACATACAAACATAGATCCTGAGCGTATATTCTGCTCTTCTTTTAACTTTTACAGGCTATGTCTTGTATCATTTGTTTTTATGCCTGTTTAAGTTGACTGACTACTTCCCCTTTTATTCTTTTTTTTTTTTTTTTTTTTGGTCCCTTGTTGTATTGATGCTCTATGTATGTATAATTTGGCTTTTTTTTTGTGGACTTATAAAAATTTTACACCACAAACCTTTTTTTGTTTGTTTTAAATGGCAATTTCAGTCTTGCATATACATTTGATTTACAGTACACTGTATTAGTTGAGGGTAGGGTCTGATTTGTCTTATGGCCCTGTGACCAGTGCCTTTGTTCTGTGGTGTGTTATGCTGTTAGGTAGTAGTATCTGTTCTTTTCTTTTTTTTTAAGTCTTTTTGTATTAGTTGCTAGTTGTATTAGTAAACTCACCTTTTTTATATATAGCGCTTTTAACAATACAGATTGTCAAAGCAACTTTCCTATATCAGAATATGAAAATAGTGTCAATAATGTAAAATGACACAATCAAACACTCAATTTTCAGTTAAAGGCATTTCATTATTGAATTCAGTGATGCCATCGTTCAGCTCAGTTCAGTTTAAATAGTATCTGTGCAATCATGTAGACGATATCATTGGAAAATAAGTGTCCCCAATTACAAATTATTTTACAAGGGTTTTTTGATGAGGGTAACTGAATTGACATGAAATCAGGGGACTTTAGATTAAAGATTTACATTTTATAGAAAAAATGCATACTTGGTCATACTTGTGTCTAAAACATTGCTTAACAATGAGACTATATTTTAAACAATATGCAAATGTGATTTATTTATTTATTTATTTTATATATCATTTTGCCTTCATTTTGAAAATTAAATGTCCTGCTGAAAAAGAAAAATCATAGTGAAGGACAGGCCAAAAACCTTACCCTAATGAGCATAAATGCTATTTATATCATTTTAAAATAATATTTAATTTACATTTCAATGTAATATTTATGAAAGAATACATAGTATCATTATGTTTTAAATTGCAAGTTTATTCATTGTTATATTAAATCTATGTTTGATTATTTCTTAGGGACGCAAAAGGCACTGATTTCATGGAATGACCCTTATAAATAAAATGTCTCATAAAAACAATGTGAACTTCCCTATCGTTTTTTTTTTTTTTTAAATTGTGAAACTTTATACAGTCAGTTGAGCTTGTCTACAGTGTGCATTACTTTGTTTTACTTTACTTTTATAATTCAGTCAAACCCAGCACATTTTACTTTTACATTTATTCATTTAGCAGTAGTGATGTTATGTTCAACACCGACGCTTGTATCCAAAAAACAAAACATTTTACATTGAAGCACTGTATTGGAGCTTGATTCATTTTGTGAAAAGCACGTGATCTATGACGTCTGAAGCTTCATTCACCTGAAAACCACGTGACTGCTTCAGTATCTGGTTCAAACGAAGCGAACCTCAGCACCGTTTCCTTTACATTATCGTACGTTATAATGTGTTAGCATTGTTTTTTTGTTTGTATCGTAATTTATATATTGAAATAACAATCTAAGGACCGAGGCAGAGTTACAATAAACAGATCATAGATTTAATCTATGAATTTGTTTAATTTACTTATTTCAGTGCCTGTACACCAACACAAATGCATGACTTTGACAATGTCCATTATTTATATAAAATATAATAAACAAAGAATCAGTTGTAGAACCAGATGTGAAACCACTGGCTGTAATGGAACATAACACTTTGGAAGGTGTTATTTATTTTTATGACCACTAGATGGCCACAGCATAAACAGTTTTAAAAAAGCTTCAAGTAATGAACCTTTTTCCGATACAATTGTGTTGAAAGCTTCGCTGGTTCAGAACGCTTCACTTCGCCATCACTATTTAGCTGACGCTTTTACCCAAAGCAACTTAAAAATGAGGAGTTTTAGAGCCCAATAATTAAACCCTTGCTGGAACCAGGTGAAAAACCAGAGCAGCTCCTGGAATTAACTTTTATATCTGTGCTGTGGTGCATCATGGGATGTAGGAGAAACCAAAGTAGAGCATAAAATGGATTTTTGTTATTTTAAAATGTAGTTATTGGAACTATGCATAAATGGCTGTTGAATAATAATTTGTTGATTAATGCATGTACCAAATTATTTATAATCTTGAGATTTGGTTGTTTGGTGAATGTAATTCCTGGTTGCTTGCATCCCCATCAATGGTTGTGTCCATGAGTATAAATGCTCATGAGCTGAAATTTCACAGGATTTTCAGCGTAAGATGGAGGTTGGATAGCGTGTAACCTGCACGAGACTGAAATCATTGTGAGTGGAAATATTTTGTTATCTGGCATTTTTTACTTGTGCTTTTTTCTTGTAATTATTTACCCTGCTTCTATAGTTGTGACTTTAATGGTACTAAAACATCTAACCTGGAGTGGTCAACATCAGTCCTGCAGAGTTCAGCTCCAACCCTAATCAAACACACCTGAACCAACTAATCAAGGTCTAAGGGCCTCTAGAAAGCTACAGGTGAGTTTTTGTGTTTGTGACCTGGATGTTAAGAGCTGCATCAAGAGAAATATCCCCAGAGGAGAGTATTCCGTGTCTATTGTGAATGTATATTTTCATTACGGTTTCAGTTTATCACTATAGTACTTTTTTTCTTTTTCTTTCTCCATTTCAGTTAAGACTTAATGCTGGCACGTTCTGAAGGAACTTGATTCTTGCTTGTTGTTGCTGGAAATGTGTGAGGAACATTCAGAAATGTACCCACACTAAACTTGTATAGGTTTATTTGTATGTTTATTTGGTTCTGAGAAATGTTGAATCGTAATGGTTTAAATCGTGAATACAGACCAAATGCAGTGGTTGCATTAACCATTTTAAAGCCTTGATATTCATCATCCTTAATGTTGTGCTGATTGTACAAACTGGAATTGATAAGAGTAAATGTGTTCTGATGCAAGTTATGCTATAGCATCATATGCAGAAATTGTCCTTCTTAAAATGTCGTCTCAAATTGTCAACAGTCCCTCTTTCCAACACCTGGCAAGGTAAGAGTCTTCCAAAGATTAGACTAAACCTCCCTTACAATGTTTACAGCATTGTGTGCAAAATGGTGACTTTACTTGGTCAACAGTTTACAATGCCTCTAAGCTCAGGTTTCAGATAGAAGGGGCACCCCAAACCTAGTGACAAGAGTTCGAGATCTGTCTAGCAATGTGCGCACTAAAGAGTTTCAGGGTTCATTCATGGCTGCATTGATAACTGCATTGATAACTGCTTGTTAATGTTAATTTAACTCTTGTGACTGTGTGTTTGAGTTTTGAATTGATGCACCCAACATGTCTGCATATTTAATTAAATTTAAACCATGCTTAAATGTCCTTTTGCTGCTCACTGTTTTTCATCTGTCAAATATAAAGGACTCCCTTCATTTCACAGATGGCTCTGATTTTCAAAAGCAGCTCACAGCGTTCCTGTTGCACCTCTAGAAACATCAGTTAGAAATGCAGCTTTTAATTGTTTGCTTTAACACTGTCAGTACGTCACAGGAACAAAGATTCTCCTGGAAAATCAACAGCTGCTGAGGTGATTCCTTCTGTGAGTCTTAATATCCACAACACTGTATATAGTCTTTACTGGGTCAAACCATGTTCCCCAGAAAGCCTTTTGGTGGAGAATGATTCTCTATTGCAGTCAATGCTAGGTAGTGGTAGAGTCAGTCACCTGCAGGTGAAAATCCACTGCTGCTGAGGTCCGATATCAGACACAGATATCAGGAGACCGCTGCTGGCAGCTCATCTTTGGCTGGTCTGAGACCTTGATTCTACCAGAGGACATGACTTCACTTTCTTCCAGACCACACACCAAACAAATGTTTGCTTTCTGTAATATCTTAAAAAAAAAAAAAAAAAAAAAAAAAAATTTTAGGTAATACCTTTTAGCATTTCTTGCATTTACCTGAACAAGCCTCACATCATCAAAGCTCTTCTCGCCTAATTTGCACTTGGCCTTTGAAAATGTGGAGAATATTGCTTCAGTTTCTTCCGTCATTTGAGCTGGATTCAACCAGACAATGATGCCCTCTTCTGTCTCACAAATTCACTTTGAACAGGTTTACTTTAAATACCTGGAAATTTGCTCTTATGCATTTCGTTTGAGTTTTGTGGTTTACATTTAACCCTAATGTCTAATACTGTCTTCCAGGTGAGCTGGACCCCTCACTGTTTAAAAATAAAATAAAAAAATATTGACAACTTAAAGGTTTAAGGCAACCAGCTAAAGCAGATTTTTTCAACTTGTTTTTGTAGGAGGTTTTATTCATTTAAATGGTGCTTTTTAGTCAAGCTGGATGTGCTTCTGTCCTGTTCCTTAATGGCAGCTCACTTGCATTCTTTGAGACCGAAGTAGGTGAGTCCTGATGTTGTCTCTCCAGAATCAAACTCTACTAGGCTTTTTTGGTCTTTGAACTCATGAAATATTGAGGTTTCTTCTGTAAACTGGAAATTTTCTCAATTGAACTGACTGAAGCTCAAATTGGACTCAGTAATGAGACAAATTAGGTGTAGAGATGTCTTTAATATGTGCACTAAAGCTGTAGGGATGGCTGAGCATGGGTGTGTTCGCTTAATAAATCAAAACTAACCTATTTCTTCTGTTCTTATCAGTGCACTGTATTTTATGTGTTCTTAACTGTTTTAATTCATTTTAAATGAACTTAAATTTCAATTCCTGGCTTTATTGTTATGAGAACTGAATATTTAATTAATTCTATGTAAAGCATTATGAATTACCATTGTTTATGAAATGTGCTATATAAATAAACTTGCCTTGCCTCAGTGTAAAAGTATGTCTTGTAGTTTGCATGTCAGCGGTCTTTGTATCCATTTGTATTTAATTGTACTTTTTTTTTTTTATTTATTTTTTTTTTTTTATAAATGCTTCATATTTTGGTCCTTGGGCCTCTCTGGATTTGGCCCTTGTGTTTTTAAGTGTTTCATTCCCCATTTTGTATGGTGTACTTCTGCACTTTGTGTGCCCCTTTTAGGTTGAGTGTACTTATTTCTTAATTTCATTTTGACTTGTTCTATTGCTTTTGCTGTTACATGCTATGCATTGTGTTAATGGTTTTAGGTTTGTTTACTTTTAATTTCACTAATATTACAACAACTAGGCTTGCAATTAGTTTTGTGTCTTGTAGCATTTTTTCTTTACTCTGCTAATGCAGTAAGGACACAAGTCACTGACAGTGATTCTGAAGCCTCATTCTGGTGTGTGGTTGTATTGATCCTGCTTCAGGTGCATAAAATTATGTTCATTTGTAACCACACTCAACTCAGCTTGGATTTGAATATTTGTTCTTTTCTGATGGAAATAACCTATCTAGGGTGCGCCCTATCTTTTTTTAAAAATTTATTTATTTATTACCCTAGATTTATTGCACTCTAGGGTGCGCCCTAAAAAAAAAAAAAAAAAAAAAAATCTTTCTCCTTACTTATTCCTTCCCTTGCTAGCTTGTACTTATTTAAACAATGCCTGAGACTTGGTGTTACAAGCACTTCCTTTGTCGAATTGCCTCTTCAAGATGTATCGCTCATGTGTTCCCAAATTGTAAGTCGCTTTGGATAAAAGCGCCTGCAAAATGACTAAATG